>NC_064922.1:863137348-863440379 GCF_023897955.1 Schistocerca gregaria
GTAGGGGACGATACGGGAGACCCGCACCGGCGACTAGGCAAGGCCCTAGTGGAGGTGGTATGCCATTGCCTTCCTCCGACCGTAATGGGGATGAATGATGATGATGAAGACGACATAACACCCAGTCATCTCGTGGGAGGGAAAATCCCTGACCTAGCCGAGAATCGAACCCGAGACCCCGTGCGCGGGAAGCGAGGACGCTACCACAAGACCAAAACATATCATCCAAAATACCTAAAAATGCACTCAAACATCTGGTATGTCCCCAGAAGAAGCAGTCTCTTGTGTGGAGCGAGGCGGCGGCAAACCGCACGGCTGTGCCACGGCGACCCGTCCCCGCCCACCCGCACCTTTTCGACGGCGTCCTCGCTTTGCGCCTGCGATAGCGTTTGGAGTCGGCTGCAGTGTGTGTTAGGCAACTGCTGTGTGCGCTGACGTGGGATATTGAGTAACATGTCTTCATATCATCATACATTTACTCTCACGGCAGGTGCTGGCAAAAGACAACGGGACGCGACCATAGAGAAGGAGTATCTGTGGCATGTGCATTCTGAGGCGCAGAACAACATCGCCTCCAAAACTCACTTGACAGTGGCTTGGCGTTCTGCAGATTCTGAATATCGTTACGTCACTGGTGCAGACAGATCCCGTTCCAAGCACCGTGGATTTTGTACACGCGCTTCGTAGGCCCTTTAATTATTTCTTGTGGTGCTCTTCACTGGGAAAACTGCTTTGACGCAACTCTCCATGCTACTCTATCGTGTGCTAGCCTCATCATCCCCAATTACTGCTGCAACCTCCATCTTTCTGAATCTTTTGACTGTATTCATCTTTTGGTCCCCTGTACGATTGTAACCCCCCCCCCCCCCCCACACACACACACAAATCTTCCCTCCAATACTAATTTAGTGATCCCTTGATGTCTCAGAATATATCCTATCAACCGATCCCTTCTTTTGGTCTTGTCTCCCCTATTCTTTTCAGTACCTTTTCATTACTTATTACTACCCATCTAATCTTCAGCATTCTTCTGTAGTACCACATTTCGAAAACATCTATTCTCTTATTCTCCAAGCTGTTTACCGTCCGTGTTTCACCTCCATACATGGCTACACTCCAAACAAATACCTTCAGAAAGAACTTTCTGACACTTAAATCTTCGGTGTTAACAGATTTCTCTTGATCAGAAACACTTTTCTTGCCACTGCCACTCTACCTTTTGTATCCTCTTTACTTCGGCCACCATCCATTATTTTGCTGCCCAAATAGCAAACCTCAGCTAATATTTTAAGAGCCTCGTTCCCTAATCTAATTCCGGTACCATCACCTGATTTGGTTCGACTACATTCCATTATCCTCCATTGTTAATTTTCATCTTATACCTCCTTTCAAGACACTGTCCATTACGTTCAACTGCTGTTCCAAGTACTTTGCCGTTTCTGACAGAATTTCAGTGTCATTGGCAAACGTTAAAGTTTTTAATTTCTTCTTCTTCCCGAACCTTAATTTGTACTCCAGAGTTATCTTTTGTTTCCTTTACTGCTTGTTAAATGTACAGATTAAATAACATCGGAGATAGGCTACAACCCTACCTCACTCCTTCAGCACCCTTGCGTCTCTCTCATGCCCCTCGACCATTGTAATTGCCATCTGGTTTCTGTACAAGTTGTAAATAGCCTTTCGCTCCCGTTGTTTTACCCCCGTTACCTTCAGTATTTCAAACAGAGTATTGCACTCAAACTGTCAAAAGATTTCTGTCTTCTAAGCTAATTCGAAGGGTCAGGATTACCTCACGTGTTACAACATTTCTTCGGAATCCAAATTGATCTTCCCCGAGGTCGGCTTCCACAAGTTTTTCTATTCTCCTCTAAAGAATTCATGTTAGTATTTTGCAACCATGGCTTATTAAACTGATAGTTCAGTAATTTTCACACCTGTCAGAGCTCGGCGTACAGAAGAAATAAATGCAAGGACATTTCGTTTCTTTCTGACAACTGTCCCATCTGAGATGTCACTGTTGTTTGTTTGTTATAGAAAAAGAAGGGTGTTGTTGTTGTTGTCTTCAGTCCTGAGACTGGTTTGATGCAGCTCTCCATGCTACTCTATCCTGTGCAAGCTGCTTCATCTCCCAGTACCTACTGCAACCTACATCCTTCTGAATCTGCTTAGTGTACTCATCTCTCGGTCTCCCTCTACGATTTTTACCCTCCACGCTGCCCTCCAATGCTAAATTTGTGATCCCTTGATGCCTCAAAACATGTCCTACCAACCGATCCCTTCTTCTAGTCAAGTTGTGCCACAAACTTCTCTTCTCCCCAATCCTATTCAATACCTCCTCATTAGTTACGTGATCTATCCACCTTATCTTCAGTATTCTTCTGTAGCACCACATTTCGAAAGCTTCTATTCTCTTCTTGTCCAAACTAGTTATCGTCCATGTTTCACTTCCATACATGGCTACACTCCAAACAAATACTTTCAGAAACGACTTCCTAATACATAAATCTATATTCGATGTTAACAAATTTCTCTTCTTCAGAAACGCTTTCCTTGCCATTGCCAGTCTACATTTTATATCCTCTCTACTTCGACCATCATCAGTTATTTTACTTCCTAAATAGCAAAACTCCTTTACTACTTGAAGTGTCTCATTTCCTAATCTAATTCCCTCAGCATCACCCGATTTAATTTGACTACATTCCATTATCCTCGTTTTGCTTTTGTTAATGTTCATCTTATATCCTCCTTTCAAGACACTGTCCATTCCGTTCAACTGCTCTTCCAAGTCCTTTGCCGTCTCTGACAGAATTACAATGTCATCGGCGAACCTCAAAGTTTTTACTTCGTCTCCATGAATTTTAATACCTACTCCGAACTTTTCTTTTGTTTCCTTTACTGCTTGCTCAATATACAGATTGAATAACATCGGGGAGAGGCTACAACCCTGTCTCACTCCTTTCCCAACCACTGCTTCCCTTTCATGCCCCTCGACTCTGTAGTATCATACGGTTCCATAATTAGCCCTTTGGTATTGATTCTTTGCTACACTATGTCTCGATATTTTTCAACACACAAAGTAAATGTTACTATTATGAATAGCATAATTAGACCTCTGCAGTAGTTATCTACGGAAAGCAGCTATTCCTCCTCTGTTTTCATTTGTAGCAAGCAACAATTTAGCACTATTTCTGTCAGTAATAAACAGGTTGTATCATAATACGTGGCGTAAAAGCACACAGTTGGAAGTACATGATTCTTTCTTTCTTCCCTCTTTTGCCGGTGCCTTTGTCCTGCAGTTTTGCAGGGTCGGCAAGGTTTGAATCGCATCTCGCAAGGTTACTTTTTCAAGGAGAGGCCGGATGCCCTTTCTGCCGCCAGCCCGTACCCCCGGGACGGAAGTAGTGTACCCCAGCTGTGTAACCCATGGAATAGTGCGAACGTGTGCAGATGTATGCGAGTCGTGTAACTGAGACGGAACACGGGGACCAGCAAGGTATTCACCTAGTGGGGTGTGTAAAACCGCCTAAAAAACCACATCGAGGTTGATCGGCACACCGGCCGAAGTCGGTAATCCGCCGGGCGGATTCGAACCGGGGCCGGCGCGCCGATCCGAGTGCAGGAAACAGCAAATGAGCGCTCTCGGCTAACCTGGCGGGTCTGTTGGAAGTACATGATACTAGAAGCAAAAAGATCTCAGTAAAGTTCGGTCCACAAACGGACCGTTTGCGAGATAATTTTGACCTTGTAGCTATAAGCCCCTAGAGATGTGAGCCAGTGTAAATACCCTTGCCGATCCGTGACGTGATCTCTGTTTACGTTGTCGAGGCGTGGAGTTGTAAACAGGATGGGTGCGACAGTAAAGTACACAGAGCGCCACTCGCGTCAGTTGTTTGCAGAGCCTCAGTTGTGTTACCCGAGTGTTAGTGGTAATATTGAACATTGTAATAACGAGGAGTATGCGTATATGAATTTCATGTGTGGTAGGGCTAACGGTAATGCATTCAAGGCTGTATAGCAAGAAGCATACACTGTCCGAGGGCACCCCAAGAGTCGAACATTTACGAGGGCGCATCGAGGCCTCAGAGAAACTGGTGGCTTTGCACATGCCGCAACAGTGGGTAGTCTGCACAGATTACACCTGTGATTGATGATGATGTGCTGGAAACAGTCGAACACTCCAGCAATCTCGACAAGGAGAGTTGCCACACAAATGCATGAAATGAGCCACTATAATGTTCGGAGAACACTGCATTGCAGTGTAATGTACCCGTACTACCTCCAACGACTTCAGTGTCTCAGCGACAGGGACTTCGGTCCTAGACTAATGTTCTGTCGGCGGCTGCAGCGACAAGCAGTAGGCTTCGCTACATTTCACACTGGCATTCTACACCACTGGCCATTAAAATTGCCACACCACGAAGATGACGTGCTACAGACGCGAAATTTAAGCGACAGGAAGAAGATGCTGTGATATGTAAATGATTAGCTTTACAGAGTATTCACACAAGGTTGGCGCCGGTGGCGACACCTACAACGTGCTGACAAGAGGAAAGTTTCCAATCGATTTCTCATGCACAAACAGCAGTTGACCGGCGTTGTCTGGTGAAACGTTGTTGCACTGCCTCGTGTAAGGAGGAGAAATGCATACCATCACGTTTCCGACTTTGATAAAGGTCGGATTGTACCCTATCGCGATTGTGGTTTATCTTATCGTGACAGTGCTGCTCGCGTTGGTGGAGATCCAATGACTGTTAGCAGAATATGGAATCGGTGAGTTCAGGAGGGTAGTACGGAACGGCGTGCTGGACGTTTGCAAGACAACCACCATATGTACGAACAGTTCGACGATGTTTGCAGCAGCACGAACTATCAGCTCTGATAGCATGGCTGCGGTCACAATTGACGCTGCATCACAGACAGGAGCGCCTGCGATGGTGTGCTCAACGGCGAACCTGGGTGCACGAATGGCAAACGTCATTTTTTCGGATGAATCGAGGTTATTTTTGCAGCATCACGATGGTCGCATCCGTGTTTGGCGACATCGCGGCGAACGCACATTGCGAACGTGTATTCGTCATCGCCATACTGCCGTATCACCCGGCGTGATGGTATGGGGTGCCATTGGTTACACGTCTCGGTCACCTCTTGTTCGTATTGAAGGCACTTTGAACAGTGCATGTTACATTTCAGATGTGCTACGACCGGTGGCTCTACCCTTAATTCGATCATTGCGAAACCCTACATTTCAGCAGGATAATGCACGACCGTATATTGGAGGACCTGTACAAGCTTTTATGGATACAGAAAATGTTCGACTGCTGCCCTGGCCAGCACCTGTACCCGCCATCCAAGCTCTGTTTGACTCAATGCCCAGGCGTATCAAGACCGTTATTACGGCCAGGGGTGGTTGTTCTGGGTACTGATTTCTCAGGATCTATGCACTCAAATTGCGTGAAAATGTAATCAGATATCAGTTATCACAATTCTCGCATTTGGAGTCATCTGGGCTCCAACCCAGACACTATGTGTGAGTCTCTGCATGAGCGACGTTTCTCATGGAATGTGTGATGAGGGGTACGAGGCGATCTCTTACTGGGCTGGACATGTTACCAAAAAACCTCAATGGGCGGAATTATCTTCCGTTTCTGTGGCATCATCTTGCAGGATTGCTCAGGACGTTCCCTCAGAACGACGTCGGTGGATGTGGTAGACGCATGACGGAGTACCACCGCCGCATTTAGTTGCTGTGGTGGGGCGACGCCTGATGTGCCCATATGGCCAAACACGGACTGGACGAGGAGGATCTGTACCGTGGCCTCCAGCATTACCTGATCTGAACCGCGAACCCCAACGATTTCTGTTTGGGACCAACTCAGAGGTATAATGTACGCCAGTGCGGTTAACACGGTTGAAGAATGAGACCAGTAGCTTCGGAATGCTCCAGGCGTGTTTGAAAGGATACGAAACTCATTGTGGTGACGGGAACAGGCCTGCATCCGGGAAAAAGGACGTACTTTGAACACCTGGTTTAACTGCGAGTACAATGATGTAGCTGTCGTCGTGTTCATTCAGATCTCCTGCGCTTCCACCAAAGTATCTCTGATAACTTTTCTAATGTAGCACAGTTTTGTTACACTTTCCTAACTGGGATAACGTTTACACAGAATGAAGTCAGTGGTGACTGGTAAATACAAAGTAGCAGTTGTATCGCAGACGAACGTTTACTGAGAGTTTTTTCATTCTAGGACGGCGTACTTTCAGCTGTATGCGTTTTCGCCATTAATTGCGATACACCTTATGTAAATGTGTAAAAACGGGGAACATGCGTAATATTAGTGTCTGTCTTAGCGCAGAATGTGAAAGGACCAACATACCTGTGTCATGTGATATTTTGATTTGATGTTTGCGACGTGTTCTGCACGCTGTGGTCACTCCATATGTATCCCTACTGTAGGGACACTGTACTCTAATGTCAGTACCATCTGCAGCTTTGATGGAGCATATATAGGAGCCATGGCGCGTATGCTTGTATGAACGACGATACTGAACCGAATATGTACTTAATAATGTTATTAGGATGTAAGTATGATTAGATAGGTCATCTATTCAGACGAAGTAATCTTCATTACACAACCTTTTTCAGTGCATATCGATTATGCACACTTAAATGTTTAGTTTTATTTATACTATCTGCGTTACGTATATATTTCATACTTAAACGGGTTGCATAACAGAGATTATTTCGCGTGATACAATGATGACATTTTTAATGGAAAGTATAGTCTGAATAGTCGTTTCGATATCGCGAACCATTCACAAAAATTCTGAGGCTTTATCTTATGTGACTCGCCCTGCATAATCGCAGGAAATAGCACTCTGAGGCGAGGCGATTTGTTACTGCTCCTTTTTCATCAGGCCTGATCTGATTACCCCCCCCCCCCCCCCACACACACACACAGAGAGAGAGAGAGAGAGAGAGAGAGAGAGAGAGAGAGAGAGAGAGAGAGAGAGAGAATGATTTGGCCACCCAGATCGCCCGACATGAATGCCATCACACATTTATAGGAGATAATCGAGAGGTCAGGTAGTGCAGAAAATCCTGCACCGGAAACACTTTCGCTATTACAGGTGGCTGTAGAGGCGGCATCTGGCTCAATATTTTTGCAGGGGACTTCCAACGACTTGCTGAGTCCGTATCACGTTGAGATGCTGCAGTATGTTGGGCAGTAGGAGGTCCGACACAATATTAGGAGACTAATGGCTCTGAGCACTACGGGACTTAACATCTGAGGTCATCAGTTCCCTACAACTTAGAACTAGTTAAACCTAACTAACCTAACGAGATCACACACAGCCATGCCCGAGGCAGGATTCGAACCTGCGACCGTAACGATCTCGCGGTTCCAGACTGAAGCGCCTAGAACGGCTCGGCCACAAGGCCGGCTGTTAAGAGACATCCCGTGACTTTTGTCACCTCAGCGTAGTTTGGAATAATATACTTCGAACTGCTTAGATGCTATTGTACTAATGAAAATGAAGAAAATTTAAGAAAAATGTAAAAAGTTTTTATTAGGTGTAAGCGAGGTGATTAATCGCGTATTTCGTCCAGTTCGTGGTAGTGGAGTATCAGCACGAGTAGCAGAATTGTTGCATAGGTGTGTGGGGGCGTGGCAAGTCGCATTCTGTCACAGGATTCAAATTTCCTCCCTGGCGACCGGTCGGTGATACCTGGCGGGAGCAGTGGAGGGTAGGGCAGGGCAGGGCAGGGCAGGGCAGGGTGTGATGCTGGGGGAAAAGCACGGTGCCGGCCCTGGTGAGCAGAACCGCCTCCGCACCAGAGCTGGGTGCGCGGCTGCCGCCGGTACTTGCGGTGCATGTGCAGCTGGCGCAGGCCGGCCGGCCGGTCCCCGGGCACGCGGCTGCCAGCTAGCCGCCGCTATTTCTGTCTCTGCGGCCGAGCCGCCGCCGCCGCCGCTACAGTATAGCACCGCGCCACAGCACACGGCGGCACGGCACCACCACCGTTCGTCATCGCCCACCTGCCATCGCCTCCCCCCCCACCTCTTCAGACGACGGCGATCGCGGCCACGGGCACTTCCTCCACCCTTACCTACACAGGGCTGCGACGACGCCCAAGCGGCCTCGCATTCCCCACATGCCGTCTCCTGACACGCCGCAAAGTGACTCTCCTGCAAAATAATTTTAAATACCTGTCTCAAGTGTCACTTATTTCGTCGGTTGTGATGTTGCTGTCCCAAATTTACGTGAAACGAAACATATTCGTGAGTAACTTTCGTTAAAGCAAGTGCAAACCTACACCAATGGCCATTACAATTGCTACACCACGAAGATGACGTGCTACAGACGCGAAATTTAACCGACGGGAAGAAGATGCTGTGATTTGCAAATGATTTGCTTTTCAGAGCATTCACGCAAGGTTGGTGCCAGTGGCGACACCTACAACGTGCTGACATGAAGAAAGTTTTCAACCGATTTCTCATACACAAACAGCAGTTGACCGGCGTTGCCTGGTGAAACGCTGTTGTGATGCCTCGTGCAAGGAGGCGAAATGCGCACCACCACGTTTCCGACTTTGATAAAGGTCGGATTGTAGCCTATCGCGATTGCGGTTTATCGTATCGCGACATTGCTGCTCGCGTTGGCCGAGATCAAATGACTGTTAGCAGAATATGTAATCGGTGGGTTCAAGTGGGTAATACGGAACACCGTGCTGGATCCCAACGGCCTCGTGTCAGTAGCAGTCGAGATGACAGGCATTTTACCCGCATGGATGTAACGGATCGTGCAGCCAGGTGTCGATCCCTGAGTCAACAGATGGGGACGTTTGCAAGACAACCACCATCTGCACGAACAGTTCGACGACGTTTGCAGCACCATGGACCATCAGCTCGGAGGCCCTGGCGGCGGTTACCCTTGACGCTGAATTACAGACAGAAGCGCCTGCGATGATGTACTCAGCGGCGAACCTGGGTTCACGAATGCAAAAGTCATTTTTTCGGATGAATCCAGATTCTGTTTACAGCATCATAATGGTAGCATCCGTGTTTCGCGGCATCGCGGTGAACGCACATTGGAAGCGTGTATCCGCCATCGCCATACTGGCGTATCACCCGGCGTGAAGGTATGGGGTGCCATTGGTTACACGACTCGGTCATTTCTTGTTTACATTGACGGCACTTTGAACAGTGGACGTTACATTTCAGATGTGTTACGACCCGTGGCTCTACCCTTCATTCTATCCCTGCCAAACCCTACATTTCAACAGGATAATGCACGACCGCATGTTGCAGGCCCTGTATACGGGCCTTTCTGGGTACAGAAAATGTTCGACTGCTGCCCTGGCCTGCACATTCTCCAGATCCCTCACCAACTGAAAATGTCTCGTCAATGGTGGCCGAGCAACTGGCTCGTTACAATACGCCAGTCACTACTCTTGATGAACTGTGGTATCGTGTTGAAGCTGCATGGGCAGCTGTACACGCCATCCAAGCTCTGTTTGACTCAATGCCCAGGCGTATCAAGGCCGTTACTACGGCCAGAGTTGGTTGTTCTGGGTGCTGATTTCTCAGGATTTATGCACTCAGATTACGTGAAAATGTAATCAGATGTCAGTTCGGGTATAATATACACTCCTGGAAATGGAAAAAAGAACACATTGACACCGGTGTGTCAGACCCACCATACTTGCTCCGGACACTGCGAGAGGGCTGTACAAGCAATGATCACACGCACGGCACAGCGGACACACCAGGAACCGCGGTGTTGGCCGTCGAATGGCGCTAGCTGCGCAGCATTTGTGCTCCGCCGCCGTCAGTGTCAGCCAGTTTGCCGTGGCATACGGAGCTCCATCGCAGTCTTTAACACTGGTAGCATGCCGCGACAGCGTGGACGTGAACCGTATGTGCAGTTGACGGATTTTGAGCGAGAGCGTATAGTGGGCATGCGGGAGGCCGGGTGGACGCACCGCCGAATTGCTCAATACGTGGGGCGTGAGGTCTCCACAGTACATCGATGTTGTCGGCAGTGGTCGGCGGAAGGTGCACGTGCCCGTCGACCTGGGACCGGACCGCAGCGACGCACGGATGCACGCCAAGACCGTAGGATCCTACGCAGTGCCGTAGGGGACCGCACCGCCACTTCTCAGCAAATTAGGGACACTGTTGCTCCTGGGGTATCGGCGAGGAGCATTCGCAACCGTCTCCATGAAGCTGGGCTACGGTCCCGCACACCGTTAGGCCGTCTTCCGCTCACGCCCCAACATCGTGCAGCCCGCCTCCAGTGGTGTTGCGACAGGCGTGAATGGAGGGACGAATGGAGACGTGTCGTCTTCAGCGATGAGAGTCGCTTCTGCCTTGGTGCCAATGATGGTCGTATGCGTGTTTGGCGCCGTGCAGGTGAGCGCCACAATCAGGACTGCATACGACCGAGGCACACAGGGCCAACAGCCGGCATCATGGTGTGGGGAGCGATCTCCTACACTGGCCGTACACCTCTGGTGATCGTCTAGGGGACACTGAATAGTGGACGGTACATCCAAACCGTCATCGAACCCATCGTTCTACCATTCCTAGACCGGCAAGGGAACTTGCTGTTCCAACAGTACAATGCACGTCCGCATGTATCCCGTGCCACCCAACGTGCTCTAGAAGGTGTAAGTCAACTACCCTGGCCAGCAAGATCTCCGGATCTGTCCCCCATTGAGCATGTTTGGTACTGGATGAAGCGTCGTCTCATGCGGTCTGCACGTCCAGCACAAACGCTGGTCCAAGTGAGGCGCCAGGTGGAAATGGCATGGCAAGCCGTTCCACAGGACTACATCCAGCATCTCTACGATCGTCTCCATGGGAGAATAGCAGCCTGCATTGCTGCGAAAGGTGGATATACACTGTACTAGTGCCGACATTGTGCATGCTCTGTTGCCTGTGTCTATGTGCCTGTGGTTCTGTCAGTGTGATCATGTGATGTATCTGACCCCAGGAATGTGTCAATAAAGTTTCCCCTTCCTGGGACAATGAATTCACGGTGTTCTTATTTCAATTTCCAGGAGTGTATTTGTCCGATGAACAGCCGTTTATCATCTGCATTTCTTCTTGGTGTAGCAATTTTAATGGCCAGTACTGTATTTCCTTGCAATATCTCGTCGAGCGCATTTATAAACGTTCTGTTCATTGACGACTTCTACGGCGTCACCCGCACCAGTACTGACGACCGCGCCTCGATATGGCGAGCTGCAAGCCGCTCCACGAAATAATTCCGCATCCAGGCCTTTCGGCCAATCAGAATGACGAGCAGAACGTAGGCATTGCCGTTAGCCGTTCCCTGCTCCTACATACAACCCTTGTGTAAGGCGATGCCGGAACGGCGGTCCCGGGGAAATGTCTTTCCCCGTACGACAGCCTAGTGAGCTCCGACCGGCAGATTAGGAATACTCGTAGTACAGCCCCTTCACCTTCAGGCTGAACAAAAGCATCTTTCCAATGACCATTGGAAAGTGGTTGAGGTGATTACAAAACAGAGCTAAAACGCCTGGAGTGCTAGGAGTTACACGCTGCGTAACCTAGAGCGCTGGTTGACGGCGCTAGTTCCACCTTTTGCTGCAGTTGGTCAACAGACGTTGGTCGTTACGCAGACCGCTGAAGGTGCCATGACGGACGACTCGGTCTGCGACAGAGCAGCTAGGAGGCCGCGGCAGGCGCTGCTCTGACTAGAGTGTTGCAACGCTCTATGTTTGACGTGTCATGGCTCGCCTGTTGACGGGGGGACCGAGCCGCTCGCGTCCGGCCACATACGACTCGGCTCGGTCACGTACTCGCCCCATGTCTGTTGTCCGGATTCCGGACACGCGGATAACCGAGCATGACCGGTCACCGCTGACGTCTCACCACACCTCGCCCCGGCTCGCTGCACTGTACTGTACAAATCCAACGCCCCTCCCCCCCTCTCTTTCTCTCCCCCCTCTCTTTCTCTCCCCCCCCCCCCCTCTCTCTCTCTCTCTCTCTCTCTCTCTCTCTCTCTCTCTCTCTCTCTCTCTCTCTCTCTCTCTCTCTCTCTCTCTCTCTCTCTTTTGATAGAAAAGTAACGTTTCCAAGAACTGGTACGTGAAACAGTTAAATTCATGAAGCACTTAGAAAGTAAAATGATATTTCAATACAATCGCGGATAGAGGACGAGTCTCATTTCCAAGCAGAAAATGTATTTTTTCTTTCATTAAGAGAAAACATTAAACAAGTGCTGCCCTGTAATCTAAAAGACAACCGTCTTCATAAAGAAAGCATACAAAGAACATTAAACATTTGCATACTTAACTTGTCATACTTTGCACTTGTCAACAGGAACAAAAATCATAGTTATTGTTGATCAGCAGTAAATCACTAACGCGTTCCGGATTTATTTGGCTGCGGCGATTTGTTAGTAACATGCCGGCTTTACTAAAGCATCTTTCACCAGGTGCGCTTGTTGCTGGGATACGTAAAATACGTCTTGAAAATACAGCCAGGCCTGACAGATTTGTTTCATGTCTGCTCCACCACTTTAAGATGTCATCATCATTGTATATAAAACATTGTTTACAAGAGACCAATCTGTGTTAATGTAATGTGTTGTAAGCGTCAGATAGTGCACCTGATTATGCGAATCAGTCCACATGTCAAATGTGCCAGCACACGTTTTATTAATACATTCCGCAATAACAGAAGACATTATGCTGTTTCGTATTGCACCAACTTGTTTTTTGTCATGTCTGCTTATAGTAGAGGGATGTAGCATGACATCTACCACGTTAACTTCTCCATAATGTGCACCCAGATGTATTAATTCTTGGCCTAGTTCTCTGAAACCTTCACCGGAAACAGCATTAAAAGGTCTCATAACTTTAGCACACATTGCAACACACTTTGCTGTAATACTATTTTTTATTACTGCCGGTATCCCTGAAGGAGCTGTATCTTTGTGAGGTTTCTTGCAACTGTCTTTCTTTAAATGAGTGGTTCCCAACTGCAAACAGAATAATGTGGAGCAGTTTATTCACTATACGTACTCAGTAGACGCACTGTTTTCGTCTTCAACTAACAGAAATGTACTCCATACTTGACTTTTTAGATCTTCCTGTTTCTTCAACGTGTAAACATTGGTTTCAATCTTACGTCTTACTGCACTGGCTTCCTCGCGCTGCATGATTACAGAGAGAGACAGACCACAAATGAGAAACCCGTACTGGCTGCAGCCTCACACGGATAATGACACGTGTAATGTGTTTGAAGTTCCGCGCTACGTATTCGGTCACGGCATGTATGCTCGGTCACTAGAACTGGTGCGGGCAGCCTATCCAGTTAGGGTGTGCTTGCCCCACCCCGTATTTTGTGCTCGCTTACTCGGTCATGCAGGACTCTAGCCCTGACCTGACTGCAGTGCCGGCTGCTACTGCAAGGGGGGGGGGGGGGGGGGTTCAATGGTCACGGCAGGCTATGGCTTCCCAAACCGAGCTGATCACACTTTCTCCTGCGTGTCGTGAGCTGATGGGCCCTGCCACTTCCCGTTCGATTGCCGACACAGAAATGGACAACGACCCAGACTGACGTCAAGGCCCGGCTGAGGTTCGAGTCGTCTCTCGGGCGCGCGCGCGCGCGCGCGCGCGTGTGTGTGTGTGTGTGTGTGTGTGTGTGTGTGTGTGTGTGTGTGTGTGTCTTTGTCCTTAGGATAATTTAGATTAAGTAGTCTGTAAGTTTAGGGACTGATGACCTTAGCAGTTAAGTCCCATAAGATCTGACACACATTTGAACATTTTTGACATCAAGGGAGAGGGTGGTTTCACCATTAAATGCTAGCCACCGAGCTAGGATGACATACGGGCTGTAGGTCCTCTTCGTCTTTTTGGGACGGGATTGTTCAGTTTGGATATGACGTTCCAGCGTTTCCGCAGCCATTCTGCATGAATCTGGTCGCGGCCGGCTAAGCTGCTGCAAAACGCTCTTGACTCCTCTCACGACTCAGGGTGTGTCCTAGCACACACTGGAAGCACCACATTACGGAATAGCTCGATTGGAATGCCCGTATTCAGCTCGTGTAGCTGACTGGCAGGAAGGCTTGAACGTTACGAGAATTTCGTGGAGCGGTATTGCAGTTGGCGAAATTGGAGGTCGGCTACCAGCGCACACTGGGCGTACCGGACACGCCGGCTGCCCGTAGCGGCGGACTTGCTGTTCGTAACTTATACTTCCAGTGTCCGTAGTTAGTGGCACATTGTGATCGAGGAATTAATTTTTTTAAATACGAAAAGGACGGAAGAATCTTAAGTGCGCGGGCGTCAGATTCTGACCGATCCATTTCCAGTTTACTGGCCGAGTGGTGCGATTTGAGGACCACGCACATGCTTCGTAACCATATGGCGAGGCAGTCGTAGCTGCAGTTGGTGGGACGGGACTTGGAGAGGTTTAAACTGAAGCCAATTAACTGCGTACTGTTCTATGGAAATTTGAGTGAGTGTTTTTGTGCGACCTTTTCCTTTTTGACTTTGAGCTATTTTCCTGATGTATGGTTGTGGAGATCATCCGCTGAAGATGCTAGAAGGCAGCTGAAGGAGTTGTATGAGCCGTTAGCGGTGTGCTTGTCCCAATGCAGTGGTCGGCATCTTTGTGGGTAGAGCACTTAGACTGCTGAGTAGTTGAGACAGCCAAACGGATTTACTATGACTGTAGAGCAGGGGCAAGTTGAAGCGTATCTCGGAAGTCAGAGCGATGCTGTCCACCCTCGTTTCGACTGAAGGGAGCAATGGGGTGTGGCGGCGCAGAGGGTGAACCGCGGACCGGTAGCGACTGGTTCTGACTACCTCTGCGGAACAGCATGTCCTCTGGCTTCTGACTATGAGTGGGAGTTGAGGCCGACGTCATGGATGTTCAGATGGCTCTGAGCACTATGGAACTTAACATCTGAGGTCATCAGTCCCCTAGATTTAGAACCTAACTAACCTAAGGACATCACACACATCCATGCCCGAGGCAGGATTCGAACCTGCGACCGTAGCAGCAGCGCGGTTCCAGACTGTAGCGCCTAGAACCGCTCGGCCTTAGGGGCCGGCGACGGCAGGGAGAGCGGCGGGAACACAGATGCCGCCCCGTCTACGAGTTAATGTGTGACGTATACGATTCATCTGAAGATCACTCGGCAACAAGTCGAAACCAGTTACGGTACCATTTCTGAGAACGTGCAGTGAAGTATTCTGGTAGAAGTACCTTAGTATTTTTTAAGATTTATTGTTGCACCAATTATATGTATAAGTGTGATGTCATTACCGCGCGCGATGTATGTAGATTTTAACAGTGCCGCTATTCGCACGATAATTGACAAGTACAGACATGCTGTTCGGCTGCAAGGAGCACGGCGCCGCGCAGCGCAGCTGTGAATGACCGTCCGGCAGCCGCTCTCGGCAACAGGCCGGTGATGTACTGCTGCAGCTCTGGCCGCGGCCCGCGACGCGCCGCGCCGCCCCTTCCCCACCCCGCCGCTTCCTACTTGCCCAGCCTGCAGCCTGCCCGCTGTTTGCGGCCCGGACAAGCAGTTTTAGGCGGCCGGGGTAAACAGTTTACACGGCTGAGCGCCGGCGCGGCCGCCACGGCGTGTAAGCAGGGCGGAGCCCCCACCACCCTGCCGGCACTGTGCGGCGGCCGCCTTCCTGCCGACCAGCTGTTGTCGCGCTGGCAACGCTCCAACGCGCGAGGGCCGCACGTCCGCCACGGGTCGCTGCGCGATGCATAGGGACAGTAGGTAAAGCCAGCGTCCGTGCCCTACCGAACCCGTCCACTACTGGACAAGTCAGGCGCCGAAATTTGGTATTTTCGGGACACAGTTGACACTGTGGATCTCGGAATATGGAATTCCCCAACGATTCCCAAAGGGTAATGCCCCTCGCGTCTAGTTTAAACTACCATTGTGCTTTCGAAGTTTGTTAATTCCTTTTTCACGCGAATCATCTGTGTACAAATGCCAGCTCCACTAATGCACTGACCGTTTATACCTCGTGTAAGCGATACTAACGCCGTCTGTGTATGTGCACATCGCTATTCGATGACTTTTCTCACCTCACTCTGTACCGGGTGATCAAAAAGTCAGGATAAATTTGAAAACTTAATAAAGCACGGAATAATGTAGATAGGTAAAATTTGACACAGATGCTTGGAATGACATGGGGTTTTATTAGAACAAAAAAAGTTCGCAAAATGTCCGACAGATGGCGCTGGACAGCAAAACGTCAGTGACTGCGCATGACAGTCGTGTATAAAAGGAGCTGTAATGAGAGAGAGAATCAGATGCGCCAGAAGTCGCAGCATGTTGACGTTACCTGAAAAGGCGCCTTTAGTGTAGCTGTATTATCAGAATGGGGAATGTGCTAGTTCTGGGTTACGATCCTATCGCCATAAGAAGGGGACTCGAACGGGTAAAGGTCCGTTGACAAATGCAGCTGTGGCGAGAATGATTTCGAAGTTCGAAGCCACGGGTTGTTTAGACGATAGACCCCGTAGTGGCCGACCGAGCACCAAGGCGTAATGCTGCTGCGCGTCGTTTGGTGGTGATCGTGTGTTCAGCCGCCACTTTCGTCATGCTTGCTCTCCCACGTCCCCAGACCTCAGTCCATGCGACTATTGGCTTTGGGGTTACCTGCAGTCGCAAGTGTATCGTATCGACCGATGTCTTTAGGGATGCTGAAAGACGACATCCGACGCCAATGCCCCACCATAACTCCGGACGTGCTTTAAAGTACTGTTCACAACATTATTCCTCGACTACAGCTATTGTTGAGGATTGATGGTGGACATGTTGAGCATTTCCTGTAAAGAACACCATCTTTGCTTTGTCTGACATTCTCATGCTAATTATTGCTCTTCTGATCAGATGAAGCGCCATCTGTCCGACATTTTTGAACTTTTATATTTTTTGGTTCCAATAAAACCCCATGCCATTTCAAGCATGTGTGTCAATTTGTACCTCTCTATCTACATTATTCCGTGATTTATTCAGTTTTCAAATTTATACTGACTCTTTGATCACCCGGTATATTCGGTGTTTTGCTTTCGGGTGTGAATTCGAATGAGTTGAGTGGTTGTCCAACTCAGCAAAGACGTAGTATAGTTTCTCTATCAAAAGACAGGATTCTCTTAAATTGACTCCTCAAATTTGGAATGTTTCCCCTCGTTCTTTATTGACATCAGTTCTATACGCTGATCTTACCGCAAATCAGAGGCTTGAAGTTTGCGGAATTCTTACTATGAAACCGACACGCGTTTTTATTTTCCGTTTATTATTTCCGCATCTACGACGTTGTTTCGAAGTTTTTTCGTGAGCGTTTATGGGAACGTTGAGCTGCTTTAGGTATTATGTTGCGAATTCCACGCTATCGTCTTGGCTTATCACTGTACATATATAGAGACTTTTTGTTCTCCTGGTGTTCGTTGGATTGTTTGTCGGACTACATCATTTACTCATTGTCTTATTCATTAAACTGTTCGTTCACGCAGTCATCCTTCATTTATGTAGTTTATCTGTGCCGGTCGCGGTGGCCGTGCGGTTCTGGGCGCTTCAGTCCGGAACCGCACAACTACTGAGGTCGCAGGGTCGAATCCTGCCTCGGGCATGGATGTGTGTGATGTCCTTAGGTTAGCTAGGTTTAAGTTCTAGGGGACTGATGACTTCAGATGTTAAATCCCATAGTGCTCAGCGCCATTTGAACCAGTTGCAGTTTATCTGTCTTTACTAAGGTGCACAGCTTACCGGTTAAGATGATTTTGTCGAAGTGTGGATCTTTGCTATGTGTGCCATTTCGTAGTTGTAGAACATTTGAGAATATTGGAGAATGTTCGTAAAAGCTCGAGAGTGTTGCGGAGCCTAGAATTTTTCCCTTCGAAAAATACATCTATGCGAAAGAGACAGAGGATGCCCCGATGACCACCAGGATGTGATGGTGACCACTTGAAACGTTCGTACCTCCGCAACTGCAAGACTTGCGTCAGCAAAACCACTTCAGGGCACGAAGGATAGCACCAGGCAGAGAAACCACGTACTGGTAGCGCGTGGTTTACGGCTGTGTCGAAACGTGTGATTAGTAAACAACTTTACGCGCCCTGTTCGTTGAAGTTGTACTTATATGCAGTAAGGTCGCAGGGTCATATTTGCAGTTACTTTCGTCTATTAAAAGTCGGAGCGTAACTGCCATATTTTTCATGTGTCGTCGGCCGCCAGCTCCCGTGAGAACAGATGCCCGGGGGGGGGGGGGGGGTGTTTAGATTTTGCCAGTGGGGATGGTTGAAGGGCCAAGTCTGCAGCCGGCCATGGTGGCTGAACGGTTCTAAGCGCTTCAGTCCGAAACCGCGCTGCTGCTACGGTCGCAGGTTCGAAATGGTTCAAATGGCTCTGAGCACCGTGGGACTTAACTACAGTGGTCATCAGTCCCCTACAATTTATAACTACTTAAACCTAACTAACCTAAGGACATCACACACATCCATGCCCGAGGCAGGATTCGAACCTGTGACCGTAGCAGTCACGCGGTTCCGGACTGCGCGCCTAGAACCGCGAGACTACCGCGGCCGGCTCGCAGGTTCGAATCCTGCCTCGGGCATAGATGTGTGTGATCTCCTTAGGTTAGTTAGGTTCTAAATCTAGGGGACTGATGACCTCAGATGTTAAGTCCCATAGCGCTCAGAGCCATTTGATTTTTTAACCAAGTCGGCAGAGGGAAAACAAACACAAGAGACAAATTTACAGTGCAGGTTATGAATAGTACCGACCCCATAAAAGAGCGCCAAGACGACCCTAGAAGAGCTGCAGGTGATATTGCCGAGAGAATTGGCAAATGCGTTGCAGTCGATGGCGGATTTTATGAAAATCAGTTTTGAACTTAATCGTTTCACATTGTTTAACGCCTTCTGTTAGTACTTGGTTGGCTTACATTGTAACTGCTGTATCTCTTCAACCTGTTGGACACATGTTATATGGAATGTTTTATTTGAATTATTCTGTAGAAACAGCTCCTAAAAAGAGTTACTGTTCATCCTAAAGCGCTCTTTAATACATTGAAATAGTTCTTCTGCAGCTTCTGTTAGCAATAAAAAAAGAAATGAAAGAAGGGGCACGCTAATAGGACGTCAAAACAGTCATAGGAACTCATGTAAAAGCCACACGCCAGTCGTGGAGTACTGGACCTGCTTCGGACACGGATTTCCGGACGCGAATTTCATAGCCGCTCATTGTTTGCTGTCCCAGCCTGCTGCCGTTGCTGTTGCCATCAGCTGGCTATCAGTGAAGAGTTCGTCAATTGCGTCGCTGTCTTGACTACGAGCGTCCTTCATGTCTCTGCCAAGCCAGAGCTGGGCCGACGCAAAAATGGTTCATAGCTGTTTTGAAAGAACTGAATATGAGAACAACACAGCATCCAAAATGTCTGTAACACGTCTGTCTGCGTATTCCACTCGCACACCACCGTCTTATATAAGAGATAGTTAATTTCGGTGTATGATGACCAGCGTCAACACCTAAGAAATGAGACAGGGGCTTCCTGCCGCTGAACATGGCCTTGTACAAAGTGCACCAACATTACAAAATGGGGCAGTCGGGTATAATAACTAACCGTTTCTACTCAAGTAGGACGACATGTTATTTACGTATAAATTACGATTTGTGATTGTCTTATTTTGCAATTTTTTGTGCACCTCGTAGTAGGCCATGTTCAACGGGTGGATGCCTGCATCTCAGCCGGCCGTGGTTCTAGGCTCTTCAGTCCGGAACCGCGCGACTGCTGCGGACGCAGGTTTGAATCCTGCCTCGGGCATGGATGTGTGTGATGTCCTTAGTTTAGTTAGGCTTAAGTAGTTCTAGGGTACTGATGACCTCAGATGTTAAGAGCCATAGTCGTCAGAGCCTTTTGAACCAACCTGCGTTTCATTTATAGGGTTCCTTACCTCAATCGGTAAACGGCACCCTTGTAGAGTCGTTTTAATGTTCTTCTTCTTCTTCTTCTCTGTGCCCGACATTCTTTACAGGAACTGCTAGACTAACAATTTGAAATTTGTTACATACTGAGGCCTACGGTCCCTTGGCGGTATTAAAAACTGGAGCTTCTAAGTCCATGCAGTCAAAAGATGCGTCCGTTTGTGTCATATTCTGACACTCGCAAACTCACTCATCAAAACCTATAGAGTAGTTGCCGTTGGCCAAGAATCGTGACATTTCTCAAGAAGAAAGGCGTCAAAGTACAAGTAAAGGCAGAAAATCAAAATTGTTCGTTTACAATTACGTCGTAAGAAAAAAATTTTGTACCATTAGTTATCCGAGTTCAAAATTAAAACGTTCATGGGACCGATAACTTGTCAGTATCAATGTTGATAGCAAGCAGAAATCGTCGAGATTTTAAACTCTCGGGATGGATGATCTGTATATATACATAACTAAGTTTGCGCGGAACCGCCTGGCCGATTTTTTTAGGTGTTGAAGGTGGGCATCATAGCTAAAATGTATGGCGGAAGCTTGTGACTGCGGTACTGGCCTGACCAAAGTTACAGTGGGGACTTTGCCGATAGCGGCCCTGGGAGGGGAACTGTGACAGGCCCTTAGGCCCGGCCGCCTTTTATCCTCCGCGCTCATTTGTTAGCAGGCTGGGCGCACCTGGGACCGTTCTGGAGGGACGGAACGAGGAAATACCCGCGGCCCTGCCCTCGGCTGAATCCGGAAGCTGCAGAGCCGGTTGTCACAGACCGAAATTAATTTTCTGTAACTGCAATACAGATACGAATGGTTCCTTGGGCGACTGCATATTTTGGCCCGACTGTGTCGCAGCTGGTGGTGGGACACTTTTCAGATGTTTGTGCTCTGCGGTACATTTCACAAGCGTGTTTTGCAACAGAGGACTGGCACTCGGTATGAAGCTGGAATCTTGCCAGAAGCGATGTTACGGTGAAGCGAATAGTGTCGCTGAGTTGTATTAACGACCGTACTGCTGCTTTCCGAACGATAACGTGCGAGGAAAATGGAAATAGCGGTATTCGTCGTCACGTGGCTGGAGTGAAGTAAGTTCCGAAGGTCAGGAAGTGAAGTGTTATTGGGAGCAGGCGTGCGGAGTGCCGAGAAGCGAAGAGCCGTATTGGCAGAGGGGAGAGGGGAGCCACTAATGAGGCAGCAGCGGCCGCGGCCAGGAGGTGGACCCGTGGCGCCGCCGCCTCCGCCTCCACTGGCAATTTGTCCGCCAAATGGCGCGCGCCGCGCTGCCGACAGAAATAACGCCGCTATCTGGGACAGCACCTGCCACCTGTACCGAGGACCGGCACAGTAACCGCAAAGTATGTATCAAAACGAAGTTTGAGGGAGGCTCGAATCTTATTTGAGACAGTGGTTGCGACACACGGAATAACCTCACTTAGCCCGCAGACGTCCCTAACATTTCGTAAGCGATGCCCGGTACCTGCACGCTGTCATAGTCGACAATGGCCCGACAGCTGTCAGTATCAGCTGTGAGGTTAATCGTTTAAACACTGCGGAAATTTGTTAAAAAGTTAATCTGAAACGTGTCGCCGTTTCACACGCGCTGAAACTGCGCAAAGCCTTCGCAGTCGGATCCCGCTTGCAACACATTTCCCCGATTTTTCTGGAATTTTCCATCGCTAGTTGGGAGAGCATAGACAAAATTCACCGTACTGACGTACCACAAATGTGCAACGTTAAAACTGCTTGTTTCAAATTTTCTCCCTTATTTTGAATCGTCATGAGCTCTCGCGTAGCGTTACGAATATTAAATCGTCACGTTTAAAACATCTACACCCGTGCTTTGAGAATGACTGTGAAGTTGACTGGAGAGTGCACTTTTTACTGTAGTGCATTTTAGTGTTACTTCCCTTTCCGTGGTGGGGATTTGGAAGAGTACGACCGTGTGTGACTCGGCTGATTCCATCTGTACGATGTCTGCGGCGTAGGTGTCTGCGGAGGGGCCTCGACAGAGTCCCTAGTTGCTCGCGTCTGTAGTCGAGCGTCTGCCAGTGCAGACTTGTCTACATCTACATTCATACTCCGCAACCCACCCAACGGTGTGTGGCGGAGGGCACTTTACGTGCCGCTGTCATTACCTCCCTTTCCTGTTCCAATCGCGTATGGTTCGCGGGAAGGACGACTGCCGGAAAGCCTCCGTGCGCGCTCTAATCTCTTTAATTTTACATTCGTGATTTCCTCGGGAGGTATAACTAGGGGGAGGCAATATATTCGATACCTCATCGAGAAACGCACCCTCTCGAAACCTGGACAGCAAGCTACACCGCGATGCAGAGCGCCTCTCTTGCAGAGTGTGCCACTTGAGTTTGCCAAACATCTCCGTAAAGCTATCACGCTTACCAAATAACACTGTGACGAAACGCGCCACTCTTCTTTGGATCTTCTGTATCTCCTCAGTCAACCCGACCTGGTACGGATCCCACACTGATGAGCAATACTCAAGTATAGGTCGAACAAGTGTTTTGTAAGCTACCTCCTTTGTTGATGGACTACATTTTCTAAGGACTCTCCCAATGAATCTCAACTTGGTACCCGCCTTACCAACAATTAATTTTATATGATCAATTTACTTCAAATCGTTCCGTACCCATACTCCCAGATATTTCACCGAAGTAAGTGCTACCAGTGTTTGTTCCGCTATCGTATAATCATACAATAAAGGATCCTTATTTCTATGTATTCGCAATACGTTAAATTTGTCTATGTTAAGGGTCAGTTGCCACTCCCTGCACCAAGTGCCGCACGGAACTTCCGACGCTATCTACTAGGTCATTTGTATTTATTGTGAAAAGCGACGGTCCGATAAGACTTCCCTGTGGCATGCCAGAGGTTACTTTAACGTCTGTAGACTTTGTGTCACTCTGTCGCGCGGGGCAAACGACCTTGTGACCATCCGCACGGATTGTTCTCCGTGAACGCTCAGTGTCGCCTTGTACAGTGGTGCTATTGTTGCTCCGCAGAGATTACCGGGCACGGTTGAGTGAAACGTCTACAGGTAATACCATCGTTCACGGAGGCTGGTCAGTTTGGGCCGGCCAGGCGAACTTGAAGCGGCCACCCGACGATACGACAGTCGTCGTCTGCGAGGCGGTTACCAGACGCTGCAGCACGCCAGAGGCGGCATACATAGGTTTGCCGTTGCGGCGTACGTGACCTGACAGCTTCAAGGTTGAGCCACGGTTGTGTTGCGGCGCCCACGCGTTCGCTGCTCACTTCTGCAGTGCGGCACCCAGCGGCCTCCACGCGCGGCTCTGCTGCGTGTCGCGCAGCCTCGGACGCTTCTGCGACCCTGCGCAGCCCGGACACGCAGCCTCCGGCCGGCCCCGCGGTCCGCGGCGTCGGGGAGTGGCGGCCGCCGTCACTCAACCTCAACCTCCACCGGCCGTACGCTGACGGCGGCACCTCATCGCAGACCGCGTGCAGTTTACGTCCTGGAGGCGTCACCTTCTCCGGCCGCCGTCGCGACTCTTGTACGAGGGTCGCTCCAAAAGAAATGCGCTCTATTTTTTTAAAAAATCCATATTTCATTCGGCGTGTTTGAAAATTTAACAGTGTGTAGATACATGCTCTAGGAACAATATTTTCATTTCTCCGCATAATTTCCATCCCTCTCAACTGCCTTACGCCATCTTGGAACCGGCGCCTGTATACCCGCACGGTAAAATTCTGGCTCCAACCTGTTGGACCCACTGTTTAGCAGCGTGCACAAGGGAGTCATTATCTTCTAACCTTGTTCCACGAAGAGAGTTTTTCAGTTTCCCAAAGAGATGATAGTCACATGGTGCCAAGTCAGGACTGTAAGGCTTGTGTTGTCCATCCGCGTTTTGTGATCGCTTCCATGGTTTTTTGACTGACATGTGGCCGTGCATTGTCGTGCAACAGCAAAACTTCCTGCTTTTGCCGATGTGGTCAAACACGTCTCAGTCGAGTTTGATTTTTCTTCAGTCTCGTCACATATGCATCAGGATTTATTGTGGTTCCACTTGGCATGATGTCCACAAGCAACAGTCCTTGTTGTTGTTGTTGTTGTTGTTGTCTTCAGTCCTGAGACTGGTTAGATGCAGCTCTCCATGCTACTCTATCCTGTGCAAGCTTCTTCATCTCCCAGTACCTACTGCAACCTACATCCTTCTGAATCTGCTTAGTGTATTCATCTCTTGGTCTCCCTCTACGATTTTTACCCTCCACGCTGCCCTCCAATGCTAAATTTGTGATCCCTTGATGCCTCACAACATGTCCTACCAACCGGTCCCTTCTTCTTGTCAAGTTATGCCACAAACTTCTCTTCTCCCCAATCCTATTCAATATTTTCTCATTAGTTATGTCATCCACCCATCTGATCTTCAGCATTCTTCTGTAGCACCACATTTCGAAAGCTTCTATTCTCTTCTTGTCCAAACTAGTTATTGTCCATGTTTCACTTCCATACATGGCTACACTCCAAACAAATACTTTCATAAACGACTTCCTGATACATAAATCTATATTCGATGTTAACAAATTTCTCTTCTTGAGAAACGCTTTCCTTGCCATTCCCAGTCTACATTTTATATCCTCTCTACTTCGACCATCATAAGTTATTTTGATCCCCAAATAGCAAAACTCCTTTACTACTTTAAGTGTCTCATTTCCTAATCTAATTCTCCCAGCATCACCCGATTTAATTTGACTACATTCCATTATCCTCGTTTTGCTTTTGTTGATGTTCATCTTATATCCTCTTTTCAAAACACTGTCCATTCCGTTCAACTGCTCTTCCAAGTCCTTTGCCGTCTCTGACAGACTAAAAATGTAATCGGCAAACCTCAAAGTTTTTATTTCTTCTCCATGCATTTTAATACCTACTGCGAACTTTTCTTTCGTTTCCTTTACTGCTTGCTCAAAATACAAATTGAATAGCATCGGGCAGAGGCTACAACCCTGTCTCACTCCTTTCCCAACCACTGCTTCCCTTTCATGCCCCTCGACTCTTATGACTGCCATCTGGTTTCTGTACAAATTGTAAATAGCCTTTCGCTCCCTGTATTTTACCCCTGCCACCTTCAGAATTTGAAAGAGAGTATTCCAGTCAACATTGTCAAAAGCTTTCTCTAAGTCTACAAATGCTAGAAACGTAGCTTTGCCTTTTCTTAATCTTTCTTCTAAGATAAGTCGTAAGGTCAGTATTGCCTCACGTGTTCCAACATTTCTACGGAATCCAAACTGATCCTCCCCGAGGTCCGCATCTACCAGTTTTTCCATTCGTCTGTAAAGAATTCGCGTTAGTATTTTGCAGCTGTGACTTATTAAACTGATAGTTCGGTAATTTTCACATCTGTCAGCACCTGCTTTCTTTGGGATTGGAATTATTATATTCTTCTTGAAGTCTGAGGGTATTTCACCTGTCTCATACATCTTGCTCACCAGGTGGTAGAGTTTTGTCATGACTGGCTCTCCCAAGGCCGTCAGTAGTTCTAATGGAATGTTGTCTACTCCGGGGGCCTTGTTCCGACTCAGGTCTTTCAGTGCTCTGTCAAACTCTTCACGCAGTATCTTACCTCCCATTTCGTCTTCATCTACATCCTCTCCAATTTCCGTAATATTGTCCTCAAGTACATCGCCCTTGTATAAACCTTCTATATACTCCTTCCACCTTTCTGCCTTCCCTTCTTTGCTTAGAACTGGATTGCCATCTGAGCTCTTGATATTCATACACGTGGTTCTCTTCTCTCCAAAGGTCTCTTTAATTTTCCTGTAGGCAGTATCTATCTTACCCCTAGTGAGATAAGCTTCTACATCCTTACATTTGTCCTCTAGCCATCCCTGCTTAGCCATTTTGCACTTCCTATCGATCTCGTTTTTGAGATGTTTGTATTCCTTTTTGCCTGCTTCATTTACTGCATTTTTATATTTTCTCCTTTCATCAATTAAATTCAATATTTCTTCCGTTACCCAAGGATTTCTAGTAGCCCTCGTCTTTTTACCTACTTGATCCTCTGCTGCCTTCACTACTTCATCCCTCAAAGCTACCCATTCTTTTTCTACTGTATTTCTTTTCCCCATTCCTGTCAATTGCTCCCTTATGCTCTCCCTCAAACGCTGTACAACCTCTGGTTCTTTCAGCTTATCCAGATCCCATGTCCTTAAATTCCCACCTTTTTGCAGTTTCTTCAGTTTCAACCTACAGGTCATAACCAATATATTGTGGTCAGAGTCTACATCTGCCCCTGGAAATGTCCTACAATTTAAAACCTGGTTCCTAAATCTCTGTCTTACCATTATATAATCTATCTGATACCTTTTAGTATCTCCGGGATTCTTCCATGTGTACAACCTTCTTTTATGATTCTTGAACCAAGTGTTACCTATGATTAAGTTGTGCTCTGTGCAAAATTCTACCAGGCGGCTTCCTCTTTCATTTCTTTGCCCCAGTCCATAATCACCTATTACGTTTCCTTCTCTCCCTTTTCCTACTACTGAATTCCAGTCACCCATGACTATTAAATTTTCATCTCCCTTCACTATCTGAATAATTTCTTTTATTTCATCATACATTTCTTCAATTTCCTCGTCATCTGCAGAGCTAGTTGGCATATAAACTTGTACTAGTGTAGTAAGTGTGGGCTTCGTATCTATCTTGGCCACAATAATGCGTTCACTATGCTGTTTGTAGTAGCTTACCCGCATTCCTATTTTCCTATTCATTATTAAACCTACTCCTGCATTACCCCTATTTGATTTTGTGTTTATAACCCTGTAGTCACCTGACCAGAAGTCTTGTTCCTCCTGCCACCGAACTTCACTAATTCCCACTATATCTAACTTTAACCTATCCATTTCCCTTTTTAAATTTTCTAACCTACCTGCCCGATTAAGGGATCTGACATTCCACGCTCCGATCCGTAGAACGCCAGTTTTCTTTCTGCTGATAACGACATCGTCTTGAGTAGTCCCCGCCCGGAGATCCGAATGGGGGACTATTTTACCTCCGGAATATTTTACCCAAGAGGACGCCATCATCATTTAATCATACAGTAAAGCTGCATGCCCTCGGGAAAAATTACGGCCGTAGTTTCCCCTTGCTTTCAGCCGTTCGCAGTACCAACACAGCAAGGCCGTTTTGGTTAATGTTGCAGGGCCAGATCAGTCAATCATCCAGACTGTTGCCCCTGCAACTCCTGAAAAGGCTGCTGCCCCTCTTCTGGAACCACATGTTTGTCTGGCCTCTCAACAGATACCCCTCCGTTGTGATGCACCTACGGTACGGCCATCTGTATCGCTGAGGCACGCAAGCCTCCCCACCAACGGCAAGGTCCATGGTTCATGGGGGGGGGGGGGGGGGTGTGTCCTTCGGAATCGAAAACCACGGTAGCCATAATTTTTCCAGCAGAAGGTGTGGTTTTGATTTTTTTTTTTTTTTCCTTTGGTGAATTTGCATGGAGCCACTCCATTGATCGCCTCTTCGTCTCTGGTCAAAAATGATGGAGCCATGTTTCATCACCTGTCACAATTCTTCCAAAAAATTCATCTCCACCATTCTAGTACTGTTCCAAAAGTTCGCTGTATACTGTTTTTCTTGTTTCTTTGTGAGCCACTGTCAACATCCTAGCAACCCATCTGGCACAAACCTTTTTTAACGCCAGCACCTTCAGTATTCTGCAAACAGTTCCTTCCCCTATCCCAATGTAGCGTGTCACTGTGATGCATCTGTGAGCAGTCACCAATTCGTTAACTCTCTCCACATTGTCTCGAGTGTGTGCATTACGAGGCCTGCCGCTGCGAGGACAGTCTTCAGTATTGCCGTGCCCGTCTTCATCACGGAACCTGATTGCCCACCGACTAACTGTACTGCGATCGACAGCAACATCTCCATACACCTTTTTCAACCTCTTGTGGATGTTTCCCACTGTGTCGTTTTGACAGCACAGTAATTCTATGACAGCACGTTGCTTCATCGAACGTCAAGTGTAGCAGCGATCTTGAAGACATGCTGTGACGGCGCCACTCACGGGAACAGGTTGAACTCAGTTTGAAAACAAGCGGGAAGGATGTATGTACACACTGTAAAACTTTCAAACACGCAGTATGAAAACTGTATTTTTACAAAAATAGTGTGCATTTCTTTTGGAGTGACCGTCGTAGTTTACTGAGAAATAAACGAGTGTTTGAAAGTGTGGCGTTTTCGTGATGATACGTACGAGTTATATTAGAAGAAAGATTAAGGAAAGGCAAACCTACGTATCTAGGCATTGTAGACTTAGAGAAGGCTTTTGACAATATTGACTGGAATACTCTCTTTCAAATTCTAAAGGTGGCAGGGGTAAAAATACAAGGAACGTTAGGCTATTTACAATTTGTACAGAAACCAGATGGCAGTTTTTAGAGTCGAGGGACATGAAAGGGAAGCAGTTGGTGGGAAGGGAGTAAGACAGGGTTGTAGCCTCTCCCCGATGTTATTCAATCTGTATATTGAGCAAGCAGTAAGGGAAACAAAAGCATATTTGGTGTAGGTATTAAAACCTATGGAGGAGAAATAAAAACTTTGAGGTTTGCCGATGACATTGTAATTCTGTCAGAGACAGCAAAGGGCTTGGAAGAGCAGTTGAATGGAATGGACAGTGTCTTGAAAGGAGGATATAAGATGAACATCAACAAAAGCAAAACGAGGATAATGGAATGTAGTCAAATTAAGTTGGATGATGCTGAGGGAATTAGATTAGGAAATGAGACACTTAAAGTAGTAAAGGAGTTTTGCTATTTGGGGATCAAAATAACTTATGAAGGTCGAAGTAGAGAGGCTATAAAATGTAGACTGGCAACGGCAAGAAAAGCTTTTCTGAAGAAGAGAAATTTGTTAACATCGAGTATAGATTTAAGTGTCAGGAAGTCTTTTCTGAAAGTATTTGTATGGAGTGTAGCCATGTATGGAAGTGAAACATGGACGATAAACAGTTTGGGACAAGAAGAGAGCAGAAGCTTTCGAAATGTGGTGCTACAGAAGAATGCTGAAGATTAGATGGGTAGATCAAATAACTAATGAGGAGGTATTGAGTAGAATTAGGAAGAAGAGGAGTTTGTGGCACAACTTGACAAGAATAAGAGACCGGTAGGTAGGACATGGTGTGAGGCGTCAGGGGACCACAAATTTAGTGTTGGAGAGCAGCGTGGAGGGTAAAAATCGTAGAGGGCGACCAAGAGATGAATACACTAAACAGATTCAGAAGGATGTAGGTTGCAGTAAGTACTGGGAGATGAAGAAGCTTGCACAGGATAGGGTAGCATGGAGAGCTGTATCAGACCAGTCTCAGGACTGAAGACCACAACAGCAACACGTGGCACGACGGACAGGCGCCCACTCACTGCTCCCTGACCTCCGCCAGCCCGGATCCGCCACCCAGCGCAGAGGCCTGCCACTGTATGGCTTAAGCACACTAGCTAGCACCAGCTCGCCACGGGACAGGTGTGCCGCCGGCGCCCGTCTGCAAGCGTTCACCTGTGTTGGCGCGCCCCGTCTTACCGACATTGTCGGCGGGCCCCCACGAGAGGCGAGCAATAAATTTGCGTGCCTGGCCTGTGTGCGTGAGCGTGTGCGTGCCGCCGCCGCTGGACGCCGTCCACCTGGCAGGTGGCGCGCCCCGCCCCGCCCCGCCCCTCCGCCATCTGCACGGGAGTCGCCCCCGTGGTAGAGCCGAAGCTCCCAGAGTAAAGCTCTGTATAGGGAAAGTACGACCGACTTGCCAGTGGCCGCCATTTTGGGCTGGTGATACGAGGGTAATCCCAAAAGTAAGGTCTCCTCTTTATTTATAAGTACAGAGACCTGTTTATTTCTGCAATGGTTTACATCAGTTTACAGCTTGAACATTTAGCTATTTTTTCACACAATCACCAATTCTGTCGACGCATTTTTGCAGACGCTGTGGCAGCTTTCGTATGCCCATGTCATACCAGCTCGCCGCCGTGCTGTTCAGAAAGTTATGAACCTCTTCTTTCAAGTCCTCCTCAGTGCTGAGTCGCTGGGACCACAATTAACGCTGACAGGTACTGTGAGACTCTGAAAAAACTCAAACGGGCAATTCAGAACAGGAGAAGAGGAATATTGAACAAGGGCATACACATTCTCCATGACAACGCTCGCCCACACATCGCTCGGCAAACCGTTGCTCTCCTGCAACAGTTATAGTGGAACGAAATCACCCACCCACCCTATAGCCCTGACTTGGCGCCCAGTGACTGTCATTTGTTCCCTAGGTTAAAAGAACATTTGGGCAGAAAGCGATTCAGCTCCGACGACGAGTTGAAAGAAGAGGTTCGTAACTTTCTGAACAGCATTGGGGGGGGGGCTATAACATGAACATACAATAACTGCCATAGCTTCTACAAAATGCATGTACAGAAATCGTGATTATGACGAAAAATAGTTAAATGTTCAAGTTGTAAAGTGATTAAGCCATTGTAGAAATAAATAGACCTTCCTTCTCCTTTCTTTTGCTTGTGCCGTTATTCCTGCGGATACGCAGGGTCGGTATGGGGAATCGGATGTGGCGATGTTAGTTGAAGGGGTGGCCAGATGCCTTCCGTACTGCCACCCTGTACCCCCCCCCCCCCCCCCCCCCCGGGAAGGAAATAGTGTACCCCAACTGTCTGCGCCTTGTGTAATCGATGGAAGAGTGCGAAAGTGTTCAGATGTCGGCGAGCCGTGTAACTCAGGCGGGACGTGGGTACCAGCCCGGTATTCACCAATGGGGATGTGGAAAACCGCCTAAAATCCACATCCAGGCTGGCAGGCACACCCGCCTTCGTCGTTAATCCGCCGGGAGGATTCGATCCGGGCCGACGCGCCTACCCGAGCCCAGGAAGCAGCGCGTTAGCGCTCTCGGTTAACCTGGCGGCTCTGTAGAAATAAATAGGTCTATGTTCTTATAAAAAAATAGGAGACCTTACTTTTGGGATTACGCTCGTACATTGAGTTTTGAAGCATATTAAACCGTTTGTATTAAATAAGTCCACTCAACCGTCTAATGCACTGATAAAAGTGACCAGTGGCTTCAGACGGAACATGTCGGATATTTAGCAACAAAAAATATCAACAAATTTAAGCTAAATGAGTCGAAAAACATTTGTTGTGGCCAGCATGAAAAACAGTTTTTCCGTGCTATCTTTTATTAATAGCTAAAGCAGATCTCGCAATTCTTGTTGCGATATCGAGTTTGAAAACCTGTTTTCACAATTAGCGTTAAACTGGTCCTAATCAATAGTCAGCAGGGCAAAAAGGGAACCACAAAATGTTGTGTGCAAATTGTTCTATAACAGTACGAGAATGATTGTGAAAGTACAAGGGAATACAATATTTTTAAAATGTGTTGGAATAAAACTAGGCCTACGATCAATAGTAGGCTATAGGAAACAGTAACAACTGTATTCGTATTAATACAATGTACGAGGATTGACTGAAAAGTAATGCCTCCACCTTCAGTTGGCAGCATTGGTATGTGGCAAGTACTCACTTGTTCCGTCGCCTCTTCTCTACAGCTCCAGTTTGCGGGCAGCCTTAGCATTGAACGATCGTGTTGTTATATTGTAAAGTATGGAACTCTGCGCAGACGGTCGGCCAATGCAATTTAAGGGGGGTAGGACGTCAAACGGGCCGACTTGGAACAGGAGAGGCACCACAGGAGATTTTAATTTCCACTGTCTATACTTTTACAAGTAAATTCATAAAACTTTGTCAGCATGAACAGGAAGGATTCACGATTCACACTCGTAGCTGCGAAAGTTCAAAAACATAACAAAAAAAATTTTTTACGTGTGAAATTTCATAATTTTTTCACTTACTATTGGTTGCATTTGTTGCTATAGGTACACTTTTCTTCATAAGTAAGAGAGACTGTCCGATGAATTTTGCACAGCATACAAACCATACTTATAGGTGTCTGAAACTCTAGAATTTATTTAATTTATGAAAAAATAAATGAACTGTTACATTTGAAATTTCATGTTTAGAAAAAAACTGATATTTTATAGTTAATTATCTCAATTTTTAGTACAGTTTGTTAATAGATTAGTTTCATTCACCCATATTTTTGCTCTTCCACTGCTATAAGTGTGAATCCTGAATCCTTCCTGATCATGCTGACAAAGTTATATGAATTTATTTGTAAAAGTATAGACAGTGGAAAATAAAATGTCCTGTGGTGCCTCTCCTGCTCAAAGTCGGCCTGTTTGACGTGCTACCCCCTTAAGTAACGTGCATTCAGTGAATTCTTGACAGCAGATGATGTCACCTCAAAGGAGACTCATCAGAGAATGAAAGCAGTTTATGGTGATTGTGTTGATGTGAGTACTGTAGGTCGTTCGGCGACTAAGTTTAAAGATGTTGAGGCGGGACCATCTGACGTGTGTGACAGAGCTGCACGTCCTGTGACAGCAACCAGCGAGTTTCGCAAGCAGAATGTTGACAGATTGATTCAGGGCGATCGTCGTATGACTCGGAGAGAAATTGCAAGCACAATCGGCATTTCTTCACTATCGGAATATCTGTGCACACATCACGCGTCACGACAGCAGAACTTGAGAGGCTGAATCTCACCACCGTACGGCATCCTCCATACAGTCCAGATTTAGCACCGTCTGATTTCCATCTGTTCCCGATAATGAAAGACGATCTGCGGGGACATCATTGTGCTTCTGATGAAGACGTTGACAAAACTGTGAGACTGTGGTTGAGGAAACAGAGTGTTGACTTCTTGCGTGACGGTTTCAGAAAACTTGTTCGTTGCTGGCAGAAATGTATCCAATTGGCTGGTGATTATATGGAAAAGTGAATATTGTTAATTAAAGATCACATTCGAAGAATTATTTCTGCGTTTGATTTATTAAAATATTCCCATCAAAACCCAATTAACGAAGGTGGAGGTATTATTTTTCATTCAACCCTCGTAGATTATCGGCCGGGTTGCAACAGTAATAATAGTCTCCTGGTAACGTAAATGGTTACTGAATGAAATGTCGTAGCTTCGGTACTTGCATGTGCAAAAATTGTTTTTCTTTTTGTGCATTATGTTGTTTGGAACGAAGTACAATTTATTATGATGAGCATCCGAAATATACGTTTATAACCATACTGTACAGTCACTCAGGTGAAATTTTTTGCCAGTCATGATAACTTTGTACGATACCACTCACTATTTTTAGTTTTGTGTACTAACAGTTGCAGTTGTACCGCTAAGATTTGTATCTGACTTCGGAAATACACAGCGCCCTGTGCTTCACACGTAACGCTTGGGCTCACAATGGCTGCTCATGTCACGTGACGCGGTTTCAGGCAGTCCTGAACCGCGGACGGAGGCAAACACAGTGGAATAGGATAACCATACTTTCCTTTATACAGAGCTTTATCTTCCCGTAGGTGGCGGCTGCGCCATCTGCACGGCGGTGTCTGGAGTCGCCCGACCGTTGCGGCCTCCGCTCACACACGCTATGACAGATAGTCCTAGTTTACACGACGACATTGGGCTGCGCCACCCGTTCCGTGGAATGAGTTGCACGCAAATAGTTTCATATATGACTGTAGACACGGCGACACCAGTATACACCTCAGTTTCGTCGTTTCGTGGGTCCCTGAGACGTGTCTGAAATGAAAGTTTTGGCAGCTGCACGTCGCACCAGTTATGATGGAGTTAAAGCTTGTTGCGTGGAACCGCTGCATAAGAAAAAATAAGCAACTCATTTCGATTCGTGACTGGATGAAGGAAAGACGTCAGCTCGGTTGCTCAGCATCCTTGCTGAAGTAATTTATAACTGAAGCTCCAAGAAGTTGTTTTAATTACCTTAGAATGTACTAGAATTACAAAAATGTATGTCATATTGTTAATAAAATACAGGAAAAGAGCTGCGAGTAAACTGGAGGAAGTGACGTGGCCTGTAGGTGGCTAGCCATAACAAGTTTCACTGTCTTCATCTGCGAATGCTCACAACCCGTATTCCGTTAAGGCATCGCTCAACACAGAAACACTTTCCAATCATTTGTTGCGACCCTTTCCAGTATAACACGTTCTCCACTGCTGGACATCAACGAGTTGTGAAATGTCGAGTGCGTCACAGCCTGGTGCCTCTGGCTCCAGCGTGTACGCAGTACGGCCCCCAGACGGCGCCATTGGCAACGCCCTGCCGTTTGCTCGCTCGCCGCGCCTGGAACGCCGTGCGTGTCGCGTTCCCTGCTCTCCAGCGACCGCCTGCCACGCCTCCTGTGCCATCCTCTGACGTGGCCACTCGCGGCAGTTAGAGTGGCGCACAGCTAGCTGTGTAAACGGCGCGCCGCCTCGCATCACTGCGTGATGCCCTCCGTTTCCCAAACCCTGTCCTCCTCTTTCTAAAAGCCGTAACTGGTGCGATACTACCAGTGGGAGTGATGCACGAGTGGCGAATACGAATCAAATAACTGAGTGAAAGTGTCTCATCGATGGAGTCAAAAATGGTTCAAATGGCTCTGAGGACTATGGGACTTAACATCTGAGGTCATCAGTCGCCTAGAACTTGGCCTGCCTAAACCAAACTAACCTAAGTACATCACACACATCCATGCCCGAGGCAGGATTCGAACCTGCGAGCGTAGCAGCCGCGCAGTTCCGGACTGAAGCGCCTAGAACCGCTCGGCCAACAGGGCCGGCACTGGGGTCACAAATTGTAACCGGGTGAATTGAAAATACACTACTGGCCATTAAAATTGTCACACCACGAAGACGACGTGCTACAGACGCGAACTTTAACCTACAAGAAGGAGATGCTGTAATACGCAAATGATTAGCGTCTCAGAGCATTCACATAAGGTTGGCGCCGGTGGCGATACCTACAACGTGCTGACATGAGGAAAGTTTCCAACCGATTTCTCATACGCAAACAGCACCTGACCGCCGTTGCCTGGTGAAACGTTGTTGTGATGCCTCGTGTAAGGAGCAGAAGTGCGTACCATCACGTTTCCGACTTTGTTAAAGGTCGTATTGTAGCCTATCGCGATTGCGGTTTATAGTATCGCGACATTGCTGCTCGCCTTGGTGGAGATCCAGTGACTGTTAGCAGAATATGGAATTTGTGGGTTCAGAAGGCTAATACAGAACGGCGTGTTGGATCCCAACGGGCTCGTATCACTAGCAGTCGAGATGACAGGCATCTTATCCGCATGGGTGCAACGGATCGTGCAGCCACGTCTCGGTCCCCGAGTCAGCAGATGCGGACGTTTGCAAGACAACAACCATCTGCACGAACAGTTCGATGACGTCTGCAGCAGCGTGGACTATCAGCTCGGAGACCATGGCTGCGGTTACCCTTGACGCTGCATCACAGACAGGAGCGCTTGCGATGGTGTTCTCAACAACGAACCTGGGTGCACGAATGGCAAAACAACATTTTTTCGGATGAATCCAGGTTCTGTTTACAGCATCAGGATGCTCGCAACCGTGTTTAGCGACATCGTGGTGAACGCATATTGGAAGCGTGTATCCGCCATCGCCATACTGGCGTATCACCCGGCGTGATGGTATGGGGTGCCATTGGTTACTCTTGTTCGCATTGACGGCACTTTGAACAGTGGACGTTACATTTCAGATGTGTTACGACCCGTGGCTCTACCCTTCATTCGATCCCTGCCAAACCCTACATTACAGCAGGATAATGCACGACCGCATGTTGCTGGTCCTGTACGGGCCTTTTTGGATACAGAAAATGTTCGACTGCTGCCCTGGCCAGCACATCCTCCAGATCTCTCACAGATTGAAAACGGCTGGTCAATGGTGTCCGGGCAACTGGCTCGTCGCAAAACGCCAGTGACTATTATTGATGAACTGTGGTATCGTATTGAACCTGCATCGGCAGCTGTACCTGTACACGCGATTCAAGCTCTGTTTGACTCAATGAACAGGCGTACCAAGGCCGTTATTACGGCCAGAGGTGGTTGTTCTGGGTACTAATTTCTCAGGATCTATGCACCCAAATTGCGTGAAAATGCAATCACATGTGAGTTCTAGTATAATATATGTCCAATGAATACATGTTTATCATCTGCATTTCTTCTTGGTGTAGCAATTTTACTGGCCAGTAGTGTAAAAGGGGGGGAAGCACATCAGAAGGTGACTTTCGGGGAATACTTGCAGGTGTAGACGGCGGTTCGCAGTGGGGCGGTACTGCACAGTGGTGGTGGTCTAGGGAGAGGAGGCGTCGTAAACCGCGGCTTCCCAGCCGGGAGGCCGCCGCCGCCGCCGCCGCCCTCTGGCATCTCGCGGTCCTGTCTGCAGCCGCAGCGCTGCCGCATCACATCACATCGCATCGCATCACATCAGATGCGGCCCGAGCGCGTTTACAGCACCACTCTCGTACTGTAGCTGCCTCGCCTCCCGCTGGCAAATATTTAGTCTGTCGGCGCGCGGCTGCACTTTCGTTATTTGCACCGCGGCCGAGTCGCCGGCACATGTTCCCGAGGCGACTGCTTCAAAGCGTCGTCGAACAAAGAGTGGACAGGACTCGGCAGTGGGAGTGGGAGTGTTTGCGCCGCGGCGGCGACCGGCTCGCTTGTTTAAAAGCGCGCGTGACGTCGGCCGTGGGCAGTCGGCAGCCGGCGGCGGCGGCCACTGTTTAGCCCAGAAACCGCCCCGCCTACGGCAGCGGCCCGGCCGAACCGGCCGCGAGTGGACGCGGTCACGCTCTGCCTTCCCTCGCGTCGCGCTCGTCTCCACAAATACAGTGGGAGACGCCAGTTTTCGTACCGGTACACCGCTGGAAATAAAATGGACGAGGTGACAGCAGGAGTATGTGGTAACAAATTCAAACCGAATGAGGCGCACGTGTCCCACCAGCTAAAGAATGACCAAACGGTCGCATCAGTACATAGTTCCCTTCTGTCAGCAACGCAGGCGTGTGTTCTCGCATGCGAACGATCGTAAAGGTGCCGGATGCCAAACGTCGTCCTGTTCCGAGCATCTTGCACCTTTTGTTCAAATTCGCCAATGGTTCTTGCGGGTCCTGGAGAACGAGTAAGTTCCGACATCTTCATATCCCGCACTTGTTCAAATGACATGAGACTTGGTGATCTTCCTGGCTAGGGTGCCTACTCTATCTTTCCGCTATTGCGCCGATCGGTCTAGTACTCGATTTAGAGCCCCTGCGTTATTCAGTATGCATTTCGGAAGCGATACCGTTCGGGTCTAGAGAACCGAAGCGCTGTTGTCAGTTCGCGTCGCGCAAGCCAATCAAAAGCGAGCGGCCGCAGATCAGCGCATGTGCACTGCATCGCGCAACAGCGCCACGAACACAAAGGGGCTAGGAGGCGACACAGGCGCGCTATTCTCCGAAGTACCGAAAAGAGAGCGTATTTGACTGAATTCTGCAGATTGTCGTAAATGCCGCATTATGTCATCTTATTCTCATTCCCACTGAGATCCTGTTTTAGATTTTACGTTTCGGAAAATGACTTAGGAATAGTGTGTAGTATCACATTGCATTGATACATCTACAAAAATACCCGAAAAAATAGTTTCAACCAATAAGAAGATAAACAGAATGCGGTTATAACTCGCTCCAAGAGATCCAAGTGATTAAGTGGCCCACTTCCCTGTATGATACGTCAGCGATTTGGGTCTTAAAAACAAAATTGAAAAAAAAAAACGGATTTTCGAGAGCTCCTTCAGTTCGTCGAAGTTTATAACATTCATCTCATGAACGAAAATGTTTCGTATATGGTGCTACAGTGCAAAAATATTACGTCGGAGACCTTTCATCTCTGCTACTGTTGTTCGGGATTCGATAGCAGATAAATACTTGTGACAAGCAAGATTATGAAGATCACTGCTGCTAGTTGCATTCCCAGTAATTTAAGTTGTGCTCTTAGATTCCTGCCTAACCCCATACTCGGAAATCGCTACATATTCGGAAAAAATGGTGAATTATTTCTGACAAGAAAAAATATAAAGGTCTTTGCTGTTTCACTCACAGCAATTTCATTTCCAACTATTTTATGTTTCATATTTTAAACGCACGGACATGACGAAATCATTACTGAGGAAGTGCGCTGTTACATGTAAGTAATAACGAATACTGCAGAAAAACCTTCACTTACACGAATAACATTGTCTTAGAACGTGTTGCATATATGAAGAGGAAAAAAAAATTGTATCCATCTGTGTTCGATCGCTTTCGTATGGTATTCCCGCCGCAAACCACTTAGCCACGCCAAAGAACACTGACGCACAGCCCAATTCTTGTACTATTGCGGAGAGGAACGTAGGCTGACTTCGTTGCCAAACGGTGCTGCGTAAGTCATAAGTGCGTGATAGTTTGGGAGGTTTCCAATATCAGGCTTCACATAATTGCTTTTCATTGTTATTTGAAAGCTTTAAACACATTTCGATAGTTACTAACTAAATAATTTGTGGGAAAAAGTGCACAAAGTCACTAGTAACGTCAGTTCACTCTCATGTAATATACGTAAGCAGAGGCGATGTGCCGGCCCCGGTGGCCGAGCGGTTCTAGGCGCTTCAGTCCGGAACCGCGCGACTGCTACGGTCGCAGGTTCGAATCCTGCCCCGGGCATGGATGTGTATGAGGTCCTTAGGTTAGTTAGGTTTAAGTGGTTCTAAGTTCTAGGGGACTGATGACCTCAGATGTTAAGTGCCATAGTACTCAGAGCCATTTGAACCATTTGAAAGAGGCGATGTCTTGATATTTAATTATATTTAAACTCTTATTTGCATATAAATAACACGTATTTTGAGAGAATATTGACCGAAAACGTCTTTTTTTTTAAAGTAATCAACCACAGTAACAACCTAACCTAACTATATTTCTAACAAAGGAAAATAGTCTATTATGAACTCACTTTCCAACCGGATGCGTCCTCTGGTGATTCTTTAGTAACACAATCACTAATTCCAAAGCTAAAACCGCTAGATATGTTTAAAATAACAAACTATAGGTGTACATAGACTACAGCTCACCGATCGACAGGGCCACACCGAAATCCAAAACCCCTCGGTACAATTGTCGTAAAATCGGCGAGAGGACCGTTCGGTACCAGGTCTCAGAAGCTTACTGAATAGGATATTTCGATAAAGAACCGAAAATGACGTCACTACCGAGACTAACCTACTACACCGATCTGTATGAACGATACAGAATAGGGCCCCAGGGCAGATGTTGTGCACTGCGAGGAGCACGTATGTGGACGTGAACCGACCTGCTGAGGAAGCTCGTCACCCTCCCGTCAAACGTGTGGCAGCAGCACGGGTGTGGCAGCGGGCACCGGTTACTTTACGCTGCAGAAACACCAGATGTGGCCGCGAATTGTAACTGGTGCCCCTACACACCGTGAAGCCTGCCGTGGGGCCGGTCTGTCGTGGGCGAATGCACTCTGCAGCAGGCAGCTCACCAGGTGTACGTACGTCTATCACTCGCGCACACCTCAGCTGGGAGACACACGAGCACACGCCCTCCAGTCCTGATAATACCTTCGTTCTCTTAAAGAGGCCTCGAAGGGTCGTCGATTCCTCTCGGACGAGAGCGTGCAGCAGGAAGTTACGCAGTGCTTCACGCGGAGAGCACGGGTCTTTTACCAGACGGGCAACTTCACTCTGGTGCTTCGGTGGGATCATTGACTCAATGCTCGTGGCGATTTTGCCAGATTGACATACTGCTTCTGGACTGTACGGCCCTCGGACAGAATCTTTTTTATTGTCCCTTATAGATGATCTGGAAATTTGTGCTAAGCTCCTCTGAGACTAAACTGCTGAGGTCACCGGTCCGTAGGCTCACACACTACTTAATCTAACTTCCGCTAAGGATCACACACACACACACACACACACACACACACACACACACACACACACACACACACACACACACACACACACAAGCACGCGCGCCCGTGGGAGGACTCCAATCTCCGACGGGGAGAGACGCCCGCAACCTGGCAAGGCGCCCTAGAATGCGCGGCTACCCCGTGCGGCACCTTATAGATTAGTAAAAGCAGACAGCCTGTAACAGTTCCTTGAGGAACGGCAGATATCACTTCTGCTTCAGTCGATGACGGTTCGTCAGTTACTACCAACAGGACCTTTCTGACAGGAAATCACGAATCCAGTCAGACAACTGAGATAATACACCACGGGCAAGGAGTTTGTTTAGAAGACTTCGTTTGGTAAATAAAAACCGCGTTTTCTCGCTCCAACGTATTTTATTTCCACCAGACGTGTTTCACTTATGGTTCAAATGGCTCTGAGCACTATGGGACTTAACATCTGTGGTCATCAGTCCCCTAGAACTTAGAACTACTTAAACCTAACTAACCTAAGGACATCACACACATCCATGCCCGAGGCAGGATTCGAACCTGCGACCGCAGCAGTCACGCGGTTCCGGACTGAGCGCCTTAACCGCGAGACCACCGTGGCCGGCGTTTCACGTATACTTCAAGGCATCTTCAGTGGAATGTAGAATGATACAGTTTTGTTTTGTTTTAATATGCGATATTTGTAGGTTCTAGATGCCACTGACGATGCCTTAAAATAAAAGGCGAAACGCGACTAGAAGAAATAAAATACGTTGCAGCCACAAAAGGTGGTTTTTCTTCACAAAACTAATATTTATGTGCTTGCTGCAGATGATGGCCACTTAAACAAACTTGTGATTAGAAGTCACTTTTGAGGAGCGATGCCAGCTGGAGTGGCCGTGCGGTTCTAGGCGCTACAGTCTGGAGCCGAGCAATCGCTACTGTCGCAGGTTCGAATCCTGCCTCGGGCATGGGTGTGTGTGATGTCCTTAGGTTAGTTAGGTTTAGTTAGTTCTAAGTTCTAGGCGACTGATGACCTCAGAAGTTAATTCGCATAGTGCTCAGGGCCATTTGAGGAGCGGTGTCGAAAGCCTTCTGCAAATCTAAAAATATGGAGATCCCCTATCGAGGGCGCTTATTACTTCGTGTGAATAAAGACCCAGCTGTGTTTCACAAGAACAATACTTTTCTGTATGCGTACTCATTATTTGTCAATAGATTGTTTTGTTCGCGATAATTCATAATGTTCGAACATAATATATGTACCAGAACCCCGCTGACAATGTACATCGGTCATATGATTCTGTAATTCAGCTGATTACACATGTTTCCTTTCTTCGGTATTGGTGTGAGCTCAGCGACTTACCAGTTTTTAGGTACGGATCTTTCGTCGAGCGAGACATTTTGTATGACTGTTGAGTGTGGAGATGTTCGGTCGGTCACCGCTGCTCGCACAATGTTGTCAGTACTGATGCGTCTGTACTACTCGGGCGTCCAGAACCTGGTCTACAGGTGTGGGAGTGTCGCACAGAGCGCTGTTGAAAGCAGAGACACGCCGCCGATACACTGGGCCCAACACGTGCAGCGCCCAATCTGCCGACACGTCTATGCAGCTTCCCGCAGGCCCACAGTGCGGCACCGTTCAAATGGCTGAATCTCTTCAACAGGATTGCGTATTCGTCGGTGGGACGTGTGGAATGAATGTTGCCGACACTGTTCACCTCTGAACTCAGCAGCACAATTCTGTCTGCAGCGTCATTACAGACAGGTCACCTGAGCGCCGGTGAGCGTGACAAATGGATCACTGACACTAAAAGTCCTCAGTATGCACACATTTTATAGCCTGGTGCTTCTGAACACAGTCGTCGGGGGTGTTGCATTTTTCCCCGGCAGTGAGCTTAATTGTTTCTCAGAATATACGCGTTTGATATGTTTGTACTTTCGCATGCGTTCGAAGCAATTGTGGAAACATGTTTCCCGCTCTGACTTTGATTTCACAAGAAACACGGTTTCAACAGCCTCTTGAGTTATTGTTAGTTTAGCTGCCACGTCAGATGTGGCTAAACTCTCGAGTTTTCAACGAAATACCCCGTCGCCTTCGTGGCGAACAAGTTACAGGCGTGTCTGCTGCTCGCGAGATGGGAATACAGCGAGCCGCAGGAACGGCGTCGTGTTTTACTCTTGGCTGGTTGTCTGTGTTCAGAGCCACGGTTACTGGTGCTTCTTAGGCATCTAGGCGTAATGGCGAACCCCACAAAACTTACTGGGAGACTCACACAATTGTCATCCTCAGCACAAGAGTGTTAGTTTCTTGTGTTCAGGAAAAAAATGTAAGAAATGTTATAAGTTCGTATTATTGAGAGTGACGATATATAATTAAAAATTTTAAGAACGATATGTCGAAAGGTCACTTATTTATTTAATCGTATGGTGATTTTATGCAATATACAGTTGATATAAGGCAAATGATTTTATACATATAAGACAAGATTAAACCTTAAAGTCCGTGTTTTCCAACCAGTTAATTAAGCTGGGTATGAGATGAACAAGTCATCGGGAATTCCAGGGTATGAATAAAGTGAACAGCGTTGGAGTAAATGCTCAATTGTCTGCTCTTCTTGATTACGTTCACACATTGGTGAACTGATCCAGCCCCATTTGTACCTAAAGTAGCTACAACAACCATGTCCAGTCCTCAACCCGTTGAGGCGGCATCAAAGTTTCCTCGGTAGGTCAAATCCTCTTGGCTTCTTCGGGGGATCAAGTTGATGGACTCTTATTCCCAATGTTTTTGTTAGTCATTCATGCTTCCAGCTTTCATTTACATCAAAACCATCCGCGATGAGTTGTCCTGCAGTAACATTTGCTGCTCACTGTAAACGCGTCAAATAATTATGTAGAGTATAAGCAGAATAACAGTGCATTTGTGTTAATAGCTGACCAACAAGAGCACTTATTAATGAAAAAATAAGTAATCGAAGGAAAGTAATTGTAACGCTATATACTGCTATGCGGTGGGTGGATGACCTGGAGCTGTGGTGATGTGGGTCGGTCGCACCGTGGCTGGCCAGCCGGGCGTCAGCGGGCGCTGGCTGGTGTGGTCTCGCCAGGTGCGGCGCGGTCTCCCAAATGGGTCGCCGCGACACTGCGGCCGCTGCCAGCCCGTAAGTGGGCCGCAGGTGCACGGCGGCGGCGGGCTCGTTATTTTCTCACCGGCTGGCGGTTCGTCTGCGAGTGTGTTCTCTGTTCTGGACGGCGACTTGGAACGACACCGAGACTTTGGTTTGACTCCCCATCTCTCGTGTTAGGCAGAAACGCTTCGTGTGTTCATCAGGCTGGTTCAAACACGAGGGCGTACCGGCAGAGGGGCAGGGGAGGGAGGGTTCCCCCCCCCCCTCTTCCCACCTTAGAAAAAAAAGGTTTTGGCGAACCGAACTGGAGCCGTGCCGCACGAGGCAGACAGACAGGCGTAGCCTATTAATTCAGTGTACAGGCAGTAGTTGTGAAACCTCAAAACTATTCCGTGTTTACCAACCAGACCAGTGAAGTAAAGTGTGTGTCTCCATTGGGTCATTTCTATGTCCTCCGTTAATCTTCCCTGCAAAGGGTACAGACAGACGAGCATCAAAAATGGTTCAAATAGCTCTGAGCACTATGGGACTTAACATCTGAGCACATCAGTCCCCTAGAACTTAGAACTACTTAAACCTAACGACATCACACACATCCATGCCCAAGGCAGGATTCGAACCTGCGACCGTAGCAGTCGTGCGGTTCCGGACTGAGCGCCTAGAACCGTTAGACCACCGCGGCCGGCAGAGACGAGCATCACTCGAGAATCAGGGGGACGTAAAAGATGTTTCTGAGTATCGGACGACTTTTGTAATTTGATTCTGAACTCAGCGGGTTTTTCTTAACGGGAAAAAGTCGACAAATGTGAAGGTATTTCCGTGGGTATGCTAAAGTAGTGAGACAGGGCCGTTTCTGTCTGCCACCCACGTCAATGATCTGGCGGATTGCGTCCTAAGTCCGGCGAGTAGGTTCGCAGACTGAGCTATTGTCTCTAGGGAAGCTGCGACGCCGGGGAGCGCAGGCAAAAGCAGGAAGACCAACCTAGCGTCAAGTGCCAACCGACTCCGTGCGTGGCGTGGATAGATGTGACGCGACACACTGTCGACGATAGACGCCTACAGCCTGACGACCGTCGGATACCTAGCAGTACCCACTGACATCAGGTGCAATGCGCACGTAAAACTAATTATAGGAAAACCCGAAGGCTGTGTGACATTCGACGGAAGAATTTTATTGTAACTTAATTCGTCCAGGACGGAAATTACTTAAAAAGCACTCTTCTGGCTGATTATTGAGTTTTGCTCACTACTCGGGAAAGCTTATCAACCTGGATTAATAGAAGAGATCCTACGAAGAGTACTGCGTATCGCCAAGCGTCATACAGATGCTTGTCAAATTGCAGTGGCAGATACTACAAGAGAGGCGTTATGCATCACGGATAGATGTACCGTAGAAATTGCGAAAGGACACGTTCCCACAAGAATCGGACAATGTATTACTTCATGGCAGATACCTCGTGCGAAATGACGACGACGGGAAAAGCGTAGAAATTACAGTTCCTACTGAGATTTACCGGTCGTCATTCTTCCCACGCAACATTCGCTACAGGAACAGCTGAAGGGGAAACGGATAGTGGTACCTCAAGTGCCCTCCGCCACACAAGAGAAAGCTACTTGCTGGGATCGGATGTGCGCTGTCTGATCAAAAGTGTGGGGACACCTGTCTACTGCGGAACTGACCACTGTTCTTCACGTCACAAAACGCGGACCCACCAGTACAAAGGGGCGCAGTGTATTCTGTCGTCAATACGCGAGCAGCAGTAAGAGCAGAACGACTCTGTCTGGAGAGGTCAGCGACTGCGAACGTCGACCGGTCACTGGGTGTCACCTGAGTAACACCTTGGCCACCGGAATAAAATAATAATTGGATCCTTTTACTGACCTCCCGGTTCAGATGATACAGTTGCTGAAAGGTTCAAATAAAACTTGAGTTTGATTTCAAACACGTACCCGACTAACGATAATAGTTGGTGGTGACTTTAATTTACCTTCGATATGTTGGTGAAAATACATGTTTAATTCCGGAGGTACGCATAAAATATCATCCAAAATTGTGCTAAACGCATTCTCTGAAAATTATTTCGAGCAGTTAGTTCATGAGCCCACGCGAATAGTAAATGGTTGTGAAAACACACTTGACCTCTTAACAACAAAAAATCCTGAGTTAATAACCAGCATCAAAACCGATTCAGGAATTAGTGAACATAGATGTTGCTTGGATTCAAAGAAATAGTATCGGCAGCAATTGAGAGATTTATACCAAATAAATTAACATACGACGTAGCTGATCCTCCTTGGTACACAAAACCGGTTAGAACATTGTTGCAGAAACAAAGAAACGGACGTGCCGAATTTAAACAGACGCAAAATCCCCAAGATTGGCGATCTTTCACAGAAGCTCGAAATTTAACGCGGACTTCAATGCGAGATGCCTATAACAGTCTCCACAACGATACTCTGTCTCAAAATCTGGCAGAAAATCCAAAGAGATTCTGGTCGTATGTGAAGTATGCCTTCTCTGCGCGATAGCAATGGAGATACTATCGAAGACAGTGCTGCCAAAGAAGAGTCACTAAACACAGCCTTCGGAAATGCCTTCGCAAAAGAAGACGAAGTAAATATTGCAGAATTCGAATCGAGAACAGCTGCCAACATGAAAAACTTATAACCAAATATCCTCGGAGAAGTGAAGCAACTTAAAATCACTCAATAAAAGCAAGTCTTCTGGTGTAGGCGTTATACCAATTAGGTTCCTTTCGGAGTATGCTGATGCATTAGCTCCATACTTAACAATCATATACAACCGTTCGCACGACGAAAGATCCGTACCCGAAGACTGGAAAGATGCACAGGTCACACCAATATTCAAGAAAGGTAGTAGGAGTACTCCACTTAATTAAAGGCCATTATCATTAGCGTCTGTAACATACATTGTGTTTGAAGATCATGAATTACCTCGAAGAAAACGGTCTATTGACATACAGTCAACATGGGTTTCCAAACTTCGTTCTTGTGAAACACAACTAACTCTTTATTCGCATAAAGTGTTGAGTGTTATTGACAAGGGATTTCAGTTCGATTCCGTTTTTACTACCAGACAAGTGGCTTGTAGTGAAATTGCGTGCTTATGGAATATCGACTCACTTATGTGACTGGATTTGTGATTTTCTGTCAGAGAGGTCACAGTTCGTAGTAACTGACGGAGAGTCATCGAGTAAAACAGAAGTGATTTCTGGCGTTCCCCAAGGTAGTGTTATAGGCCCTTTGCTATTACTTATCTACACTCCTGGAAATGGAAAAAAGAACACATTGACACCGGTGTGTCAGACCCCACCATACTTGCTCCGGACACTGCGAGAGGGCTGTACAAGCAATGATCACACGCACGGCGCAGCGGAAACACCAGGAACCGCGGTGTTGGCCGTCGAATGGCGCTAGCTGCGCAGCATTTGTGCACCGCCGCCGTCAGTGTCAGCCAGTTTGCCGTGGCATACGGAGCTCTATCGCAGTCTTTAACACTGGTAGCATGCCGCGACAGCGTGGACGTGAACCGTATGTGCAGTTGACGGACTTTGAGCGAGGGCGTATAGTGGGCATGCGGGAGGCCGGGTGGACGTACCGCGGAATTGCTCAACACGTGGGGCGTGAGGTCTCCACAGTACATCGATGTTGTCGCCAGTGGTCGGCGGAAGGTGGACGTGCCCGTCGACCTGGGACCGGACCGCAGCGACGCACAGATGCACGCCAAGACCATAGGATCCCACGCAGTGCCGTAGGGGACCGCACCGCCACTTCCCAGCAAATTAGGGACACTGTTGCTCCTGGGGTATCGGCGAGGACCATTCCCAACCGTCTCCATGAAGCTGGGCTACGGTCCCGCACACCGTTAGGCCGTCTTTCGCTCACGCCCCAACATCGTGCAGCCCGCATCCAGTGGTGTCGCGACAGGCGTGAATGGAGGGACGAATGGAGACGTGTCGTTTTCAGCGATGAGAGTCGCTTCTGCCTTGGTGCCAATGATGGTCGTATGCGTGTTTGGCGCCGTGCAGGTGAGCGCCACAATCAGGATTGCATACGGCCGAGGCACACAGGGCCAACACCCGGCATCATGGTGTGGGGAGCGATCTCCTACACTGGCCGTACACCTCTGGTGATCGTCGAGGGGACACTGAAAAGTGCACGGTACATCCAAACCGTCATCGAACCCATCGTTCTACCATTTCTAGACCGGCAAGGGAACTTGCTGTTCCAACAGGACAATGCACGTCCGCATGTATCCCTGCCACCCAACGTGCTTTAGAAGGTGTAAGTCAACTACCCTGGCCAGCAAGATCTCCGGATCTGTCCCCCATTGAGCATGTTTGGGACTGGATGAAGCGTCGTCTCACGCGGTCTGCACGTCCAGCACGAACGCTGGTCCAACTGAGGCGGCAGGTGGAAATGGCATGGCAAGCCGTTCCACAGGACTACATCCAGCATCTCTACGATCGTCTCCATGGGAGAATAGCAGCCTGCATTGCTGCGAAAGGTGGATATACACTGTACTAGTGCCGACATTGTGCATGCTCTGTTGCCTGTGTCTATGTGCCTGTGGTTCTGTCAGTGTGATCATGTGATGTATCTGACCCCAGGAATGTGTCAATAAAGTTTCCCCTTCCTGGGACAATGAATTCACGGTGTTCTTATTTCAATTTCCAGGAGTGTATATAAAGGATGTGGGAGACAGTCTGAGCAGCTATCTTCGGTTGTTTTCAGATGATGCTGTTGTTTATCAGAGGATCAAAACAAATTGCACAACTATTTAGAAAAGAAATCTAAATGGTACGAAAATTGCTAGTTGACCCTAAATAACGAAAATTGCTAGTTGACCCTAAATAACGAAAATTGTGAGGTCATCCACATGAGTGGCAAAAGGAATCAGTTAAACTGCGGTTACACGATAAATCAGTCTAATCTAAAGGTCGTAAATACAACTAAATACCTAGGAATTTCAATTGCGAACAACTTAAATTGGAAGGAACACACTGAAAATGTTGTGGGGAAGGCTAACCACAGAGTGCATTTCATTGGCAGTACACTTAGAAAGTGTAACAGATCTACTAAGGAGACTGCCTACACTACGCTTGTCCGTCCTCTTTTAGAATACTGCTGCGCGGTGTGGGATCCTTACTTGATAGGAGTAACGGAGTACATCGAAAAAGTTCAAAAGAGGTCAGCACGTTTTGTATTATCGCGAAATGTGGAAGAGAGTGTCACTGAAACGAACAAGATTTCGGCTGGACATCATTAAAAGAAAGGCATTTTTTGTTGCGACGGAATCTTCTCACGAAATTCCAATCACCAGCTTTCTCCTCCAAATGCGAAAATATTTTGTTGACACCGACCTGCATAGGGAGGAACGATCACGACGATAAAATAAGGGAATCAGAGCTAGTACGGAAAGATATAGGTGTTCATTCTTTCCGCGCGCTATACGAGATTGGAATAATAGAGAATTGTGAAGGTGGTTCGATGAACCCACTGCCAGCCACTTGAATGTGATTTGCAGAGTATCGATATAAATGTAGATGTAGACCAGGCAGATCTGTCCCACACGTGGACAGGGACCGTCGAGCATTGCGTAGAGAGGTTGTAAAAGAACACGCGATATCAGCGGGAAGAAACACTCGTGCGTACCGATGTGCTGCCAGCAGTGTAGGTAGCACAGTGATTGGGTGTAGAGCGTTAAAAGCAAAGGGGTACAAGGGTCCACAAGCTAAATATTTCCGTAGTCAACGCCGGAGTGTCGAATAACGCTGTACCCTGTGGCCATCCGATGGAACAGTATGGATCCATCAAATGGCTGCAGTGAATTATGGAGGACGTTGTTTTACGGTATGGTGTTTTCCGTGGTCAGGGTGTGCTCCCCGTACTGCGCTTAAGGAAACGGTTAGCCGGCCGCGGTGGCCGTGGGGCTGTAGGCGCTTCAGTCCGGAACCGCGTGACTGCTACGGTCGCAGGTTCGAATCCTGCCTCGAGCATGGATGTATGTGATGTCCTTAGGTTAGTTAGGTTTAAGTCGTTCTAAGTTCTAGGGGACTGATGACCTAAGATGTTAAGTCCCATAGCGCTCAGAGCCATTAAGGAAACGGTTAAATATGGAGAGACTTGGACCACAGTATTGTGTACTGCGCGCAGTAAAGGAGACTGTGATTACTTGTATCAGCATGACGATGGACCCTGTCACAAAGCAGCGTCTGTGAGGCAACAGTTTTTGAATAGTAACACTCCTGAAACGGAGTGGCCTGCCCTGGGTGCGGACCTCAACCCGATGGAGCAACTTTGGAATGAGTCAGAACATCGACTGGGCCCCAGACTCCAGCCTCCAGCAGCAGTATCTTCCCTGCTTCCTACTTTTCGCTGCCATTTCTCCACAGACACTTCAGACACCTCTCTGGCTGGCAGTTTCCCAGCTGCGATGAAGCCGTCAGAAAGGCGAACGACAGACGTGCCCTTCACCACATTAACATGTCCATTAGTAGGCGTCCGGATACGTTTGGTCTGGTACCGTAGACGTACGCGTGTTACACCGCCATCTACAGCAGTAGTGTCAGATAATCAGCTCAGCAAGACGAGGGACGGAAGACATGCCCGCAGCTCTCTCTCTCTCTCTCTCTCTCTCTCTCTCTCTCTCTCTCTCTCTCTCTCTCTCTCCCTCTCCCTCTCCCTCCCCCTCTCTCTCTGCTCGGCTGCCAATAAACAAGCCGTCAGCCGCAGCCATTTGCGCAGCCGCTCTGCTGCGGCGTGAAGACGCACCGCCGGAGATGATGTCGAAAGGGACGCAAAATAGGACGGTGACGTCACACTCCGGCAGCGTGCCTGCCCGCTGAGTGTGACTCGTAGAGAGGGAGGGAGAGAGAGAGAGAGAGAGAGAGAGAGAGAAATTCTTCTTCAAAGTGCCCCTGCGCTCCGCCCAGCCAGGCAACCAGAAATACGCGGCCCGCGTTGCATAAAGGGGGGTAATTTTAGTGCCATTGAATGTCAGTTTGCGAGCGTGCCAGCGCCGTCGCCCGCCCGGTGCTCGGCCAGAGCGTCCGCGAGCACGCGACCGCCGCTCATTCGTCTGCGCATTGCGCACGAGATGTGCCACTTGTTCGTCTCAGCGTCAGCCCAGTCTATCATCGTTGGTTGTCGATACTTTTTTTTACTGGTAGCGCTCCACAAGAAGACACGGCCGCCCGGAAGCTGCAGTATGACTCTGTTCGTCCACTGCTTTCGTTTGCACTGTCAGCGTAATTCAGACATACTCGCTAACTGTGGCGAGTCATTGTCATAATCGGCCACGAATCACGAAACATTGTATCCTTTGAAATTTGCGAAATTTACTATAAACGTGTTAATTAAAAAAAAAAAAACAAGATAGCGATTGAAGTTACAACGTGAATACAGAGAATATGCTGTGTGGTTCCAGGCAGCATCATTCTGCATCGAGTTCTTTTTAATTTTTAATTTTTTTAATAAAAAAGTTTATTGTAAAGTTTACAAACTTGATACGCCGTGCTGACGACTCGCTGGCTCAGTGGTAAAGTGTCTTACACCAGATGCAGAGGTCTGAGTTTCGATCCCCGGTTTCTCCTAGGATTTTGACCTCTCATTTCTACATTGTTTTACCTCTGACGTTGTTTGTGGATGCGGGTAATGCCTAGCTGCGCTTCGCCTCAAGAGTCCCCCGTAAGCTGTAGGTCCGCTCGTAAGTGGCTGGGAAGGTCTACATCTACGTGATTACTCTGCAATTCACACATAAGTGCCTGGCAGAGGGTTCATCTAGCCATTGTCATACTACTTCTCCACCATTCATCTACATCTACATACATACTTCGCAATCCACCATACGGTGCGTGGCGGAGGGTACCTCGTACCACAACTAGCATCTTCTCTCCCTGTTCCACTCCCAAACAGAACGAGGGAAAAATGACTGCCTATATGCCTCTGTACGAGCCCCAATCTCTCTTATCTTATCTTTGTGGTCTTTCCGCGAAATATAAGTTGGCGGCAGTAAAATTGTACTGCAGTTAGTCTCAAATGCTGGTTCTCTAAATTTCTTCAGTAGCGATTCACGAAAAGAATGCCTCCTTTCCTCCACAGACTCCCACCCGAGTTCCTGAAGCATTTCCGCAACACTCGCTTGATGATCAAACCTACCAGTAACAAATCTTGCGCTACGGTCGCAGGTTCGAATTCTGCCTCCGCAATGGATGTGTGTGATGTTCTTAGGTTAGTTAAGTTTAAGTAGATCTAATTTCTAGGGGACTGATGACCATAGATGTTAAGTCCCATAGTGCTCAGAGCCATTTGAACTTTGAACAAATCTAGCAGCCCGCTTCTGAATTTCTTCTATGTCCTCCCTCAATCCGACCTGATAGGGATCCCAAACGCTCCAGCAGTACTCAATAATAGGTCGTATTAGTGTTTTATAAGCGGTCTCCTTTACAGCTGAACCACATCTTCCTCTCTCGAATGGCGCGTGGGAAAAAGGAACACCTAAATCTTTCCGTTCGAGCTCTGATTTTTCTTATTTTATTATGATGATCATTTCTCCCTACGTATGTAGGTGCCAAAAAAAATATTTTCTTATTCGGAACAGAAAGTTGGTGATTGAATTTCGTAAATAGAACTCGCCGCAAAGAAAACCGCCTGTGTTTCAGTAACTGCCACCCCAACTCGCTTATCATATCAGTGACACTCTCACCCCTATTGCTCGGTAACACGAAACGAACTGCCCTCCTTTGTACTTTTTCGATGTCCTCCGTCAATCCTACCTGGTAAGGATCCCACCCCACGCAGCTATATTCCAGCAGAGGACGGACAAGTGTAATGTAGGCTGTCTCTTTAACGGGTTTATTGCATCTTCTAAGAGTTCTGCCAAGAAAGCGCAGTCTTTGTTTCGCCTTCCCCACAATATTATCAATGTGGTCTTTCCAATTTAAGTTGCTCGTAATTATAATTCATAGGTGTTTTTTCGAATTGACAGCCCTTAGATTTGTGCGATTTATCGTATACCCAAAATTTATCGGATTTCTTTTAGTACCCATGTGGATGACCTCGCATTTTTCTTTGTTTATTGTCAATTGCCACTTTTCGCACTATTCAAAAATTCTCTCTAGATCATTTTGTAATTGGAATTGATCGTCTGATGATTTTACTAGACGGTAAATTACCGTTCAGAGGATGAGAGAAGGCAGCGACACGGCGCCTCTGGTGGGGCTGTGCATAGTAATAAAACACTCTGCTGTTCGCACTCAATCCGGCTTGATGACGGCTTTTCCTTGTGTGTAGTCGTTGCTGCAGGAAAACTACATTACTGCTCGCCATAGTTTGCTTGTACGTTTAAGTTACGTTGACGAAATGGAGATTATGATGATGATGATGATGTCGAAACTAGACGTGAATTAAGGTAGAGTCATGGTGGGACCTGCGGGTGGGCATTTCTTCCGTTTTTATAGTAATAACTATGCCATTAGCTAGCAATTTAAAATTGCAAAACCAGTGGTTGATGAGTGTGATCGAGACCGGGCCAAATATCTCACGAAATAAGCGTCAAACGAAAAACTACAAAGAACGAAACTTGTCTAGCTTGAAGGGGGAAACCAGATGGCGCTATGGTTTGCCTGCTAGATGGCGCTGCCATAGGTCAAACGGATATCAACTGCGTTTTTTATTACATATTCATGTAGTACGTAAAGTAATATGAATGTTTTATTTGACCACTTTTTTTGCTTTGTGATAGATGGCGCTGTAATAGTCACAAATACATGGCTCACTATTTTAGACGAACAGTTGGTAACACGTAGGTTTTTTTGAATCAAAATACAGAACGTAGGTACGGTTGAACATTTTATTTCGGTTGTTCCAATGTGATACATATAACTTTGTGAACCTTTCATATCTGAGAACGCATGCTGTTACAGCGTGATTACCTGTAAATACCACATAATGCAATAAATGCTTAAAATGATGTCCGTCAACCTCAATGTATTTGGAAATACGTGTAACGACATTCCTCTCAACAGCGAGTAGTTCGCATTCCGTAATGTTCGCAGATACATTGACAGTGCGCTGGCGCATGTTGTCAGGAGTTGTCGGCGGATCACGATAGCAAATATCCTTCAACTTTCCTCACAGAAACAAATCCGGGGACGCCAAATCCGGTGAATGTGCGGGCCATGGTATGGTGCTTCGACGACCAATTCACCTGTCATGAAATATGCTATTCAGTACCGCTACAACCGCACGCGAGCTATGTGCCGGACATCCATCATGTTGGAAGTACATCGCCATTCTGCCTTGCGGTGAAACGTCTTGTAGTAACATCGGTAGAAAATTACGTAGGAAATCAGCTTACATTGCGCCATTTAGATTGCCACCGATAAAATTATCCTCCCTCCCATAATGCCGCACTATACATTAACCCGCCAAGGTCGCTGATGTTCCACTTGTCGCAGCCATCGTGGATTTTCCGTTGCCCAATAGTGCATATTACGCCGGTTTACGTTACCGCTATTGGTTAATGACGTTTCGTCGCTAAATAGAACGCGTCCAAAAATAATCTGTCATCGTCCCGTAATTTCTCTTGTGCCCAGTGGCAGAACTGTACACGACGTTCAAAGTCGTCGCCATGCAATTCCTGATGTATAGAAATATGGTACGGGTGCAATCGATGTTGATGTAGCATTCTCAACAACGACGTTTTTGAGATTCCCGATTTTCGCGCAATTTGTCTGCTACTGATGTGCGGATTAGACGCGACAGGAGCTAAAACACCTACTTGGGCATCATCATTTGTTGCAGGTCGTGGTCTGACGTTTCACATATGGCTGAACACTTCCTGTTTCCTTAAATAACGTAACTATCCGGGGAACGGTCCTGACACTTGGATGATGTCGTCCAGGATACCGAGCAGCACACACCCGTTGGGCATTTTGATCACAATAGCGATACATCAACACGGTATCGACCTTTTCCGCAATTGGTAAACGGTCCATTTTAAGACGGGTAATGTATCACGAAGCAAATACCGCCCGCACTCGCGGAATGTTACGTGATACCACGTACTTACACGTTTGCGACTATTACAGCGCGCTCTATCACAAGGCGAAAAAAGTGATCCGACTAAAACATTCATATTTCTTTACGTACAATGGAATATGTAATAAAAATGGTGGTTTCGATTTTTAAAAAAACGCAGTTGACGTCCGTTTGACCTATGGCGCATATATATACAAACCGACAGGAACGCTCACCCCATCACAGTTCCCCGTTTTGCTTTTGTTGAAGTTCATCTTACATTCTCCTTTCAAGACACTGTCCATTCCGTTCAACTGCTCTTCCAAGTCCTTTGCTGTGTCTGACAGACTAACAATGTAATCGGCAAACCTCAAAGTTTTTATTTCTTCTCCATGGATTTTAATACCTACTGCGAACTTTTCTTTCGTTTCCTTTACTGCTTGCTCAATATACAGATTGAATAGCATCGGGGAGAGGCTACAACTCTGTCTCACTTCCTTCCCAACTACCGCTTGCCTTTCATGTCCCTCGAGTCTTACAACTGCCATCGGGTTTCCGCACAAATTGTAAATAGCCTTTCGCTCCCTGTATTTTACCCCTGCCACCTTCAGAATTTGGAAGAGAGTATTCCAGTCAATATTATCAAAAGCTTTCTCTACGTCTACAAATGCTAGAAACGTAGGTTTGCCTTTCGTTAATCTTTCTTCTGAGATAAGTCGTTGGGTCAGTCTATTTGTACGAACTGTAAACAAATAGTTGCCACTATTAAATTTCCAACCCTCGTATATTGAAGGAACGAGTGAAGAAAACGAGGTCAAGAAAGTAGTAAACAGTGGCAAAGGATTGGAAGAGCAGACCCGGTAGAGGCGACTGGGAATGAGCGGCGGGCTGCAGGGTCAAACGGTCGCCAGTAGGTCGGCCGGCAGCAGAGCAGGGCTTGTCGGGCGCCGGCCGGCCCGGGCCGTTAGCCGCGCCGCTTCCGGGGAGCGGCTCACGCGCGCCACGCACGCGCGTACACACACACACAAGCACGCGTGCCGTCCGGAAGGAAGGCCGGGCGCCGACAGACGCACGCTGCTCCGCCTGGTCGCCGACCCCGGCCCGGCAAAACACGAACAGTGTTGGTGGACGCGCGCCTGTGTGTGTGTGGGTGGGTGTGTGTGGGGGGGGGGAGGGGGGTTGGGGGGGGGAGGTATACGGAAAATACCCCGGCGCGCCACAGACACCTGCCGACGTAGTGAAATCGCCATCGAGGGCAGACTTGTGAATCACCACCGAGGGCTGCACCGTCTGGGAAATTGTCCCTAGACGAGATGCTAAATCCACGGCCAGAGGCGCCTTCGGTAACGAGGCGTACTACGGCGGAACAAGCACCTGTAGCGCAAGTTGCTCGCACCCTCCCGAAATTACGCACTTCAGGCTTGACACAGTGGCAACAAAACGCAACGGCCGAGCAGAGCGTCCTTCCGGAAGCGGCGAGGATCGGGACACTCCGACTGATCTCAAAACCGTTCAGTCTAGTAGGAACGAGGCACATTGCCCTGGCGCCGAGACTCACTTAGGTTAGTGTAGTATTATAAACAATAAAGTATGGGCTGTTGCAATTGGGAATGAGCCATTAGCGTGTAGAGTCCCATCCGCATTTACGTTTGGTATATACACTACTAGCCATTAAAATTGCTACACCAAGAAAAACTTCAGATGATAAACGGGTATTCATTGGACAACTATATTATACTAGAACTGACATGTGATTACATTTTGACGCAATTTGGGTGCATAGAGCCAGAGAAATCAGCACCCAGAACAACCACCTCTGGCCGTAATAACGGGCTTGATACGTCTGGGCATTGAGTCAAACAGAGCTTGGATGGCGTGTACAAGTACAGCTGCCCGTGCAGCTTCAACACGATACCACAGTTCATCAAGAGTAGTGACTGGCGTATTTTGACGAGTTGTTCGGCCACCATTGACCAGACGTTTTGAATCTGTGAGAGATCTGGAGGATGTGCTGGTCAGGGCAGCAGTCGAACATTTTCTGTATCCAGAAAGGCCCGTACAGGACCTGCAACATGCGGTCGTGCATTATCCTGTTGTAATGTAGGGTTTCGCAGGAATCGAATGAAGGTGAGAGCCACGGGTCGTAACACATCTGAAATGTAACGTCCACTGTTCAACGTTCCGTCAATGCGAACAAGAGGTGACCGAGATGTGTAACCAATGGCACCCCATACCATTACGCCGGGCGATACGCCAGTATGGCGATGACGAATACACGCTTCCAATGTGCGTTCACCGCGATGTCGCTAAACACGGATGCGACCATCGTGATGCTCTAAACAGAACCTGGATTTATCGAAAAAATGTTGTTTTGCCATTCGTGCACCCAGCTTCGTCGTTGAGTACACCATCGCAGGCGCTCCTGTGTGTGATTAAGCGTCAAGGCTAACCGCAGCCATGGTCTCCGAGCTGATGGTCCATGCTGCTGCAAACGTCGTCGAACTGTTCGAGCAGATGGTTGTCGTCTTGCAAACGTCCCCATCTGTTGACTCAGAGATCGAGATGTGGCTGCACGATCCGTTACAGCCATGCGGATAAGATGCCTGCCATCTCGACTGATAGTGATACGAGGCCGTTGGGATCCAGCACGGCGTTCCGTATTACCCTCCTGAACCCACCGATTCCATACTCTGCTAACAGTCATTGGTCTCGACCAATGTCGCGATACGATAAACCGCAATATCAAAGTCGGAAACGTGATGGTACGCATTTCTCCTCCTTACACGAGGCATCACAACAACGTTTCCCCCTGGCAACACCGGTCAACTGCTGTTTGTGTATGAGAAATCGGTTGGATACTTTCCTCATGTCAGCACGTTGTAGGTGTTGCCACCGGCACCAACCTTGTGTGAATGCTCTGAAAATCTAATCATTTGCATATCACAGCATCTTCTTCCTGTTGGTTAAACTTCGCGTCTGTAGCACGTCAGGTTTGTGGTGTAGCAGTTTTAATGGTCAGTAGTGTATCTGCATGGCAGGGTCAGACGATACTAAGTAGACGTATTTCTTTTCTCCTAACGTATAATAAATTCAACGTATCGCCCCCCCCCCTCTCTCTCTCTCTCTCTCTCTCTCTCTCTCTCTCTCTCTCTCTCTCTCTCTCTCTCTCCACACACACACACACACACACACACCTATTATACTTTTCTTCATAATGACGAAATATACGTTTTCAATTTTTCGTTAAATATGTTATGCCCTATAGATACAGTTAAATAACAGTATATAAGACAACGGCAAATAAATAAACACGCTCGCTACTACGGTGTTTATGCTTCTCAACTACTTCGCATAATGGTCTCTTAAGCGTTGCTTAGACATCAGTGTGCTGCTCGACTGTTCCAGGAACTGTTTTGCTAGAGAATTTACTCTCTGGACTAGTTATCCCACATCGTTGTTCTGCATTCCACAGTCAAGTGCTCGGTAACGGATGCGAGACATCACTTACGAGCTACAGCGCACAGACAAATCTTTTCTCGCGAGCTCTGGAATCATTGTGCGAACCTGTGTTATTTTGTGGCGACACGGGAGACGAATGATTGTACCGAAAATAATACGAAGTGAAAAAGTACTCTAGAGTCACTGAACCGGAAAGGTCAGTAAATCTGCCCCAAAGCGAAGCCCCTGCCCCTCTCCGATATGACTCGCCGAGTCACGACGTATTACACTTTAACGTGCACTCCAAACTACAGTCCAGTCTGACGTCTTTCGTAAGAAACGAGCAGTGCGACAATTGTAAGAACTGACGAACGACAGGGCAGTACGGTGGTAGGAACCACTGGGGATGAGGTCAGCGTGGGACGGTGCTCGCAGGCTGCTAGCTGGCCCACGGTCACCGCTGTGGCCTGCGGGCGCTGCCCGAGGGAGGCCGCGGTACACTACACTAAAAACAGACATCCTTGCGATAGTGTCGTCTCCCTCCGACCAGTTTTATAACCTACCCAAATGTTAGCTCTCTCCGACTTGTCTTCAATGGCGAACTAACTGGTCACTGCCTCAGGTCCATCTACTTCACGATTTTGCAATTTACGCCGAAGTGGTCGGCAGAGGGTGCTAGACATGTCCACCGTTCCAGTCTCGAGTGGCGCGCGGAAACCGCGAACGCCTAAATCTTAGCTCTTAAGTGTCGTATCACGGCGGTCGTTTCTCCTATGTAGCTGGAAGGCATCCGAATATTTTTGCGTTGCGCGGAGAAAGTTGGTTGATATGTCATTGGAAAGGTTTCGCCTTAACGAAAGCGACATCCCTAGTCACTTCCCATACCCGCTGCGTTCCGTGCCGCATTAGTTCTATGTCTTTCAAGATTTTATACGTCTTCGGATAATACTACGCTGTAAGGGTCGTGTACCGCGAAGCAGTATTCTGGAAGAGGAAATTACAAGCGTAGTGTCAGCAGTTTCTTTACAGGATCGGTTGCACGTTTAAAGTGGCCCATAAAGCACAATTAGCCGCACTGGGTAGCCGCGCGGTCTCGGGCGTCTTGCCACGGTCCGCGCAGCTCCCCCGCCCACCCTCCCCCCCCCCCCCACCCCGTCGGAGGTTCTCCCTCGGGCATGGGTGTTTGTGTCATCCTTATCGTAAGTTAAAGTCAGATTAGGGACCGATGACGTCAGCAGTTTGGTCCTATTGGACCTTACCGCAAATTTCCAAATTTTCCAAATCACAATCCTCGGTTAGCCTTCCAGAACAACCGCCAGGAACACCTTCAACTTTTCAACAGTGAGCCATCTCGTTTTTACACCTTCAACTGTTCAACCGTCAACCATTTTGTTTTTACACCTTCAACTGTTCCACTGTTCGCCATGTTTGTTTTTACAGCTGGTAAACAGTAACAGCTCAATATATAGCGTTTTACTGTGATGAAGATGAGGAAAAAGAAAACCTAAGTCGAACGTAATGTAAACACACACACACACACACACACACACACACACACACACACACACACACACACACACACAGAATCAATTAATTTCAGGCATAGAAATAACAATTTTCAAATCGTAATTTTGGCTTAAACAATGTATCTACTTTAAGGTGTAAGTGGTTGCAGATGAGAAACTGTGAAACAAACGTAAGTGGTTGAAGATGAGAAACTGTGAAACAAAACAGTCACTCTAGAAACACATCAGAAGAACCACAGCATTTGGTAAAAAGGTATGAATTAATAATTTTTGTGTTTGTTCAAATATTTGTAATTACGATTTAAAAACTAATAGTTACATGTATAGAGACAGTAAAGAACATTCTTTATCTTTAACAGCCATAAAATAAAAGCCCACTGAAGATGCTGCAACTGCAGTGAAACGTTTGGGTTAAAAAACAAAATTGTGTTTTGCTAAAGGCGGACCCTATCCACAAAGATATGTATGATCAGACTATGTCGACGCGCAGCCATCTCCTCTCCTTATCTAGTCGCCTTTCTTCTCTCTGCGTTCACGAAGAAAATTGGTATCGTAATTGGTCGTTTTCCGCGAAACAGTATTAATTTATTTTGTGATTCTTACGGAGAGTTTCCACAGCTGACTGCGCCACTACCCGGCTGTTCTCACGTACCGTATCAGTTCGACGATTCGTAAGCATTTAGAAAACTGTGGCACATTTTTATATGCAGCAATAGTAGACGCTGGCAGTTAGAGCAAACAAACTAATTCCGCGAGGGAGGGGCGGGAACGATATACGGCCACCCTTAGTACTAACACTGCGTATTCAAGTATAACTAACATGCCGACCCTGTAGATATGCGCTAAGGGCCAGGAAAAAGGAAAAACGATGAAGACGAATAATTTATTTTTTTCTTCTCGGATTCATGTTTCTACGTATTACCTAATGCCATCTGTGGGTATTAAATGCATTTCTCTGTATGAAAATTAGCTCAGTAGGGATAGCCTTTAGAGTTGTTCATATCGTAAGGCTTAATACTGTTTCCGTAAAAAATAAAAAAAAATTGTGGGTAACTACCGGAAATGTTTTCGAGGTACGGTAGCCGTCGCCGGTGTGATACCGGGCATTCTGACGTTGTAGGGTGACTGTTGGTGCGAGCGAGGGCAGGCCTGAAAGCCAACCTACCGCCAGCGCCGCACTCGCGCCTACTTCCAAGGCTTACGGAAGGGGCGGCGGGAACAGTTCTGCTTCTTAATCTCTAACCGTATTATAATTTCACGCTTTCTTTTATTATTTATTGTTAACTGGGACTGCTGATGCACTTAAGTTACTGAACATCATTGCAGACAACATACCTGAGACTGAATTAAAGGAGTTCAGAGCAGTGACAGGAAGACAGGGGTGATAGATGTTTACAAAGCGGTGGCGGTGAGAGAAGGAGAGGGGGTTGAGACGGCAGTGATGGGGAGTTGTGGGTAGACGCCGCCATCGCCGTGACGTGACGTCACGTCACGTGACGCGGTGCGGTGCGGTGCGCGACAGCGGCGGGCAACTGTGTGGGCGTCACCTCACATTTTGCGTGAGACGACGACGTCACCACTCAAGTGTAGCAGCGTCTGTACTCACTGTAATGTAGTCCAATATAAATAAATTCCCAGCTACAACTGTGTTTACAGGGACTGCACTGGCAGCTGTAACCGTAGGTTATTTTCCCACTTGGGGCAGGCCGAAGTCCAAGTCAAACCGATAACTGAGTAGCAGCAAGGGAAATCCACATCAGCAGCAACTCAGTACATTTTTTTATGTATATTGGTTCAAGACTTTTATTTTCATTTCATATTGTGTTTATTTTTATACAGGGTGCTTATAAATGAATATCGGGGTTTTAACGCTTTATAATATTTATTACATTAAACTTACAGTTATAAATGATATGTCAAATGAAAGAGCAACTCAAACAGTTTTGTATGGCACCAGTGCGCATGCGCAACGCGCAATGTTTCCTGCGCAATCTACGCAACTGGTTGAACTTCACTGTACCCAAGCGCTGGATAGGCCGCAAGGCGCCCAATGACAGCGCTTGCTTTGCATGGCCCCCACGCTCACCCGACCTAACGCCATGCGATTTTTTTCCTTTGGGGCTTCAACAAGGATCGTGTGTACGTGCCTCCGCTACCAGAAGACCTCCCTGAATTAAGAAACTGGATTGAAGCAGCTGTTGCTACAATCACTGTAGACACACTTATCAACGTTTGGGAAGAACTCGGCTATAGACTTGATGTGTGTCATGTGACAGATTGTGCTCACATTGAACATTTATAAGGTTCTTGGTAAAACTGTTTGAGTTGCTCTATCATTTGACATATCATTTATAACTGTGAGTTTAATATAATAAATATTATAAAGCGTTAAAAACCCGATATTCATTTAAAAACACCCTGTATATCCTTATTGTTAATTTCATGATATAAAGTAATATCTTCACTATTACATTATTAAAGTAAAAAAATACTGTTATGTAGCGAATTCTGAGGGCATTGTACGAGCTGCTTTAGACACAAGGCAGAGCAGCTTTTCAGAGTTTAGTAAATACATAAAACATTTTTCGAAGTTACGGTTCGTATAAAGCTTAGTAGCACAATCTGGTGTTCCACGATTACGTAGTAAATCAGCAGACGTAAGCAAGTTGATGTCACTCGGTCGACTATAAGAAGGCAGGCAGTGGGTTTGCGGCGGCAGCGAGCGAGTCCACACTCCAGGCGAGCGGCCCCAAAGTACTGCGGTCCACCGTCGGAGGGTCCGTACACGCGTCGAACACAGTTCTCCACAGCTACGGGTGCAACGAAGAGGTCCGTTGAAGTTTCTTCCGACGCAATTCACAACTCATTAGCTATGGTATTCCACCTTGGAGAATCCTTAAAGGACAGTGTCAGACGTAGCAAACTAGTTGTCCTAAAGGTTCCAAGTAGACACATGTTAATGTACTGAGATGTTGAAACTTTCTAACTCGTAAAAACGGTGTATCGACGGGTTGAGCAAGACTTCTGCCAAAAATAGCCGCGAAATCTCTTAAGCGCTTGCCAGCACAGTGAAATTTCACGCTTCTTCATGTTTAGTTTTTACGTCGCAGAACAGTTTCGCTGAAATTGCGATCTAGTCCTTGGCACACGCTACGTAATGTAACTCTCCTTTCCACGTGATGTCCAACGCCATCAAAGACAAAAAGAAGTTTAATTTTTTAAGTAGCTACTTCAACATTTCAGCTGCCAAAAATCTCCGCCGCATGTTTTCGTGTATTTAAATCTGATTTCAGTGTCGTCCCTTGTTACATGGGACACTGTGTGTGTGTGTGTGTGTGTGTGTGTGTGAGAGAACGTGCGTGCTGATGGCACCGTTTGTATTGTTTCAGGTACGTGGAGCGTTGCGAATTGCCCGCACATTGTTCCTGGCAGAGCAGCGGTAAGTACGACAATTTCTCTGTCGGCTTGAAATGTGCCAGCATAAAAATAGTGGTGGGTAGGCGTGTGTCGGTTAAGTGGCCCATTGTGCCGTGTCTATGGAAGGAGGCAGTCGGCCAGAGCGGGGTGACTTGTGTACTGGCGGCCAGCAGCAGCAGCAGCAGCAGCAGCAGCAGCAGCGCAAGTTGTGGGGCAAAGCGGACGTCAGGACAATTCGTTAGTGGAGGTTGCCTACATCACGGGAAGCACACATTCAGGGTCAAACCTACTGTTCAGTTGATGTCAACCCTTAACCTATTGTTTTACACTACTTTTGATATCAAATTGACATGCTAATTAATTAAATTTTGACTGCTTAAACTGTTTTGCTAAGTGGTTTATAACCCCCCGTTCTTGACTTCTGACCCACTGTGGATAATCTGTCCTCCTCAAAAACCTACCTCTGCCCTCTACCTCTTCGTCACCAACCCCTCTGGAAACCTCCAACAGTCATCACCCCCCCCTCCCCCTCGCCATTCAAGTACACTTTCAGCCCCCCCCCTCCAACTTTATCAATGTATTGACTAATTAATTAAATTGATCTATTAACCATTTCGTGAGCCGTGGGAAACATGCTTCCCACTATAGTGAACTCGCTCCTAGTCCAGTGGGATTCGCAGTTCCCACCTCTGTACGGTGCTACCACCTAGTGAACAGTGTAGGGTACTACTCCAATCGGAAGTTCCCGCCGTTCTTACTGTACCTTCGCGCAGAGGCATTGTGTAGCTGAGTGTTGCTCTGTAGAGGAGCCTTTCAGTGCTGTTTGCGAGACATTTTGTGATTTTTTCCTCAAAGCTGTAGTATAAGGTACATGCTTTAGATTTTACGTAAAATTGGAACGAGGAGAATTCCAGTTTGAAACAAAAGGAGCCATTTCTGCTGTAAAATGGATGGATAACCGTCCAGTCACTTTCCTATCCTTAATTCATGACCCATGAGAAACAGCAACAGTGAAAAGAAAAAAAAAACGGATGGTGCTAGTACAGAGATTTCTTGTCCTGAAGTTGTGGTAGAATACAACAAAATAATGGGTGATGTCGATAAGTTTGATCAATTACGAGAAAGGTACCGTATTGGCAGACGTTCTGTAAAATGGGGGCACAGAATATTTTATTTCCTGGTGGACGTTGCTGCAGTGGACAGCATGATCAGCTCACATACAGGATCCATCTAGCCATACAATTGATCGCTGGCTTCTCATCCCAAAAAAAGGCGTGGACAAAAACCTGTCTTTCTGGCAAAAAGGGGTATAGTACCTGAGGATTTTCGTCGTGTGGCTGTAGGGATACATCAACCCATTTAAGGAGAAACCTACTGCATGTGTCGTCATTGTAGTACCAAAGCTGCGGAAAAGAGCACTCGCTGTGTTTGTACATATTGTAAAATACCACTTTCCATAGACCCATGTTTCAGAAAATTTCATGCCAGTAACTGTGAACAATCATTGTAACAAGAGAAGTAAATTTATCAAATAAATATGACATATATTGAAAAAGTTGTTTTTCTCATTTAACTCCAAGGAAGGGCAGTGGGAAGAATACTCCCCACCTTGTTGTGTGACCTCACTTTCACAGTTGGAGCAAATTTGATATTCTGTATGATAAATATACCTATCTGTTAACTACTATCTGCTCTCCATTCATTAAAAAAACTGCTCAATAATTTTGCCCACGAAAGGGTTAAACAGCCCATCCCCCCACTGGGAAATCCCACAGCCCACCCCTCCCCTCCACCTGTAAATTGGCGGCTGTGTGTTGGAGAGGAGAGATCCCACGACAGGAAATTCAACTACACAGCAAAGGTTATATTGTTTGTTTACAAAAAATTCAATTTACAGGGGTTGGATCTCTGTTGCTCATCATTCTCTGCTTTTTGAGGAGATGCAAGTCTTGTAAAATTCATCGAAAGGAATTAATGAAACCTATCCATTCATGCAAGGAATACAGTCATGAAATACTCATCACACGTAATTACGCTCTTAAAAATCGATCGCGAAGCACGTGCTGTCCACCGTGTGCCGGGCCAGCCCTCCGCGTATTCCCACACGCGCAGGCCGCTCGCGGTCCCTCAAAGCGACGCGTCCACCAGCGGCCGCACCTCGTACCAGCCAGCCGCCTCGAGCAGCGCGGCGCACACACCGGATGTCTCACTAATCCACTGAACAAAAGCTTCAGGTCGCTAATACTCTCTGATATTTGATACCTGCGGAAATTGCTTGAAATTCGTCACCTCACAATTTTGCCACACGTGGTTTTTTCAACTACAAATGCCGCAATGCGCTGAACTGTAGCAATAACCTTTTTTCTGCCTATCACCTTACCCTTACCAGCTTAAAATTCTATCTGTGGCATGACATCCTGGCAAATCTTTATGTTATGTTACGCAATGTCATGTTAATCCCCTTAAGTCGTCGGCACACGGACCGTGCTGCCGAACGTTAACGTTGAGCGTGCCAAGTTCAACGTGCTGCTGAACGCTCAGGAACGATCCGACTTGCGCATCCGGTACGTGGGCCCCAACGTGGCATACGCGATCGCAACGCGCTCCAGCGGCAGTTGAGGGATGTTCCTAGTTCATTAATCACACTGTTTACTCAACGGGCGCGCGTAAAATTCCCACGTTAGCTCTATTAAAATTCGCATTTCTTCCATCGTCCACGTAAAGGAAAGTACCATGCCCAATCAATAAGGACACAGGGTTATAAAAGTTCCATTACAAATAGTGCTTTACAAAATTGGAATACTTCTCCGCATAAGGTAAACATTATTTCATCATTCCCACGTTTTAGTAAAACCCCAAGGTCAGTCTTACTTGATCACTGTTCCTACCCAGTAGCAGAATCTTTGCAACAGAAAGAAGAAGGAGCAAAATATCTTTATAAAAGTAGCGTAAGCTGTCCTGTAGTTTAAGCCAATCGAACAAAGTCACTTCTCAAAAAAAGGTGAACTTGTATTTACATAAAATCAAACATTATAGTCTATACTTATATTAAACTAATAATAAAGTATCAGAACCTAATAAAAACACGAATGTTATGGAAAGAAAATTGTTGTGTCAGGACAAGAACCACCGCCCCAACAAAAAACAAAAAAAAAAAAAAAAAAAAATTCATTACAGAGTGACGCTATTCATCACGATAAACCAACATCACATCTTCAGAATCTAATCTTAGTATCTTACCTCCTGCTAAAAACTATAATCGTAGATATTTTACTAACTGAAATTTAATTATAACACATTGTACCAAGAACAATGCGTTTTGGGTGGATCTTCAGAGTGTCGCTGCCTTCAAATACCCTACTCTCATTATACGCAAGTTATAATAATTCTTTTGCCACGAATGTGATGTTTTTCTTTTTTTTTATTAGAACGAATCACGCAGTTAACAACGGGGTTTGCAGTGATTCTCAATTTGCTGGTGCTCGGAACGGCATATGTACGTATAGGCTTGAAATGAATGCCAATATGGCGCCTCACAACTCTGTACTGAAGGGAGACTGCGTGCTTGTGACGTAGGTGGCGTTGTGCCATGTCATTGGTCAACGCTCAAACGCACGCTCAGAATATCTGACATGCCAGAAATCGCTCTGCACGTTCGGAAAGACTCCCGAGCGTGCTATTCCATGCTGTGGCGTCAGAAACTCGGCACGCTCAACGTTCAACGTTCGGATGCACGGTCCGTGTGCCGACGGCTTTAGCGCCATGAGCCAAACGTTTGTGACGCTTTGTATCAGGCCCACAGGTATTATAACCCGGAATATGTAATTGCATTGGCAGTTTGTCGAGAATACCACTACCTCCTACAATGCAACTCCTATCACGCATGTTATGCTACAGTGCTGGTTGTGCTCTGTGCACCCCATTCTATAGCAAATCATCAGCATCAATACAGCTGTTTTGTCTCACTGGAAAACCAAGCCATTTAACTAATACTGAATTCTCTTGATGTCACTCTGTGAGAAACATGTGTGGTTCTGAGGTGTTCTTCATTTACTCTGTATAAAAGCATCCCAAAATTTCAGTGCCGTTGCTATCCTTTGAAATGTAAGTTGTGGAATTTGTTCTCTGCACTTTTGAAACTGAATATCTCTCGACCAGTTTGGGAGGTATGATTTCTCAAATTCTGTTTTGTGTTTAGAGATATGTAGCAAATCACCTACATTAAATTTATGTTTGCGTGGATCCAGCGTTTTAATGCGGTAGTACACCGTATCCATCACGAACATCGACTGCTCTTAGTTTTATTCTTCTGTGTTTGATTCGATTATACTGGCAATTAGTTCTGTGAGGATATCGTCCATTCGTATGAGCTACAAAAATTAAAACGCATCCACACTCTACCTTTTATTGATCTGTTCAGCTGTTCCACGATACTCGCCTTGAGGTGGTGCATGGTGAATAGTGATACATTCCATACCGTTGCATCACGGTCTTGAAGTACTCTCCATCATGCTGGGCCTGGAGGCTGTCAGTTATTTATTCATCCCTGTCTGCAACAAATTCTCAAACACATCCGCAAAATTTCTCCCCGTTTTTGTTTTAACAGGTAATGCTCAGGCAAATTTGGAGTATGTATCAATAACCATTAAAATATACAGGGTGTTTCAAAAATGACCGGTATATTTGAAACGGCAATACAAACTAAACGAGCAGCGATAGAAATACACTGTTTGTTGCAATATGCTTGCGACAACAGTACATTTTCAGGCAGACAAACTTTCGAAATTACAGTAGTTACAATTGTCAACAACAGATGGCGCTGCGGTCTGGGAAACTCTATAGTACAATATTTTCCACATATCCACCATGCGTAGCAATAATATGGCGTAGTCTCTGAATGAAATTACCCTAAACCTTTGACAACGTGTCTGGCGGAATGCCTTCACATGCAGATGAGATGTACTGCTTCAGCTGTTCAATTGTTTCTGGATTCTGGCGATACACCTGGTCTTTCAAGTGTCCCCACAGAAAGAAGTCACAGGGGTTCATGTCTGGCGAATAGGGAGGCCAATCCACGCCGCCTCCTGTATGTTTCGGATAGCTCAAAGCAATCACACAATCATCGAAATATTCATTCAGGAAATTAAAGACGTCGGCCGTGCGATGTGGCCGGGCACCATCTTGCATAAACCACGAGGTGTTCGCAGTGTCGTCTAAGGCAGTTTGTACCGCCACAAATTCACGAAGAATGTCCAGATAGCGTGATGCAGTAATCGTTTCGGATCTAAAAAATGGGCCAATGATTCCTTTGGAAGAAATGGCGGCCCAGACCTTTACTTTTTGAGGATACAGGGACGATGGGACTGCAACATGGGGCTTTTCGGTTCCCCATATGCGCCAGTTGTGTTTATTGACGAAGCCGTCCAGGTAAAAATAAGCTTCGTCAGTAAACCAAATGCTGCCCACATGCATATCGCCGTCATCAATCCTGTGCACTATATCGTTAGCGAATGTCTCTCGTGCAGCAATGGTAGCGGCGCTGAGGGGTTGCCGCGTTTGAATTTTGTATGGATAGAGGTGTAAACTCTGGTGCATGAGACGATACGTGGACGTTGGCGTCATTTGGACCGCAGCTGCAACGCGGCGAACGGAAACCCGAGGCCGCTGTTGGATCACCTGCTCCACTAGCTGCGCATTGCCCTCTGTGGTTGCCGTACGCGGTCGCCCTACCTTTCCAGCACGTTCATCCGTCATGTTCCCAGTCCGTTGAAATTTTTCAAACAGATCCTTTATTGTATCGCTTTTCGGTCCTTTGGTTACATTAAACCTGCGTTGAAAACTTCGTCTTGTTGCAACAACACTGTGTTCTAGGCGGTGGAATTCCAACACCAGACAAATCCTCTGTTTTAGGGAATAAACCATGTTGTCCACAGCACACTTGCACGTTGTGAACAGCACACGCTTACAGTAGAAAGACGACGTACAGAATGGCGCACCCACAGACTGCGTTGTCTTCTATATCTTTCACATCACTTGCAGCGCCATCTGTTGTTGAAAATTGTAACTACTGTAATTTCGAAAGTTTGTCCGCCTGAAAATGTACTGTTGTCCCAAGCATATTGCAACAAACGGTGTATTTCTATCGCTGCTCGTTTAGTTTTTATTGCCGTTTCAAATATACCGGTGATTTTTGAAACACACTGTATTTGAATCCATTATTATCACGTGAATATTCCCTCATATCTACAACATCAGCCTGCCGTAAGTCATCCAAACCTCTAATTACTTATTTACTTCGTAAATTTTGATTCGCTAAAGCTAAAACTCTCCCTCTGTTCCCATAGCGTGGGGTTTGAGAGAGAGGAATTGACCCAAATACTGTATTAATGAGAACATGGATTTCCTTGAATTACAGCACCAACTACCAAGAATCAGAACAAATGTTTAAGACAAAATGTACGTAGTTATTTAAGTAGAATCTGATTCTGCAATTAAAATGCTAATTTTAGCACCAGCAGATGTCCCCCTCAAAAATAATCAACTTTTGATTCTAGACATTTTTTTCCGGTGAAGCTTATTTTTTGAGTTATTCTGGTTTATCAACTTTAAATTTACACCCTGTAAATTCATATACTCGTCAATTTTTTCATCGCTGTATGTATAGAAACTCCTGGAAGTTCTGTCTACACCTAACATCATTCAGTTTCCTTGCTTTATCAATAACAAGAAACCTTTACTGTGTGTGATTCTAGCAATCCACACGTTTTTACAAAATCATTGAATGACATGTTAGTTTCTACATGTGCCTGGTAAATGTGTTTTAGATTCAAATTGTCTTGTCTGGAAGCTATAATGAGATTTGCATTGTCCCTCATCAACTGTTTCGGGATTCTGAAATATTTCTGACTCAAAGAAAATACGTCAATACCCATATGACGACCAAAACAGAAATATCGTAGAATTTGATCTTGGTTTTCCACAGCAACATCGTCGGATATGAACACTGTGTTTGGTTTTACTTTTTCTGGTGGGGGAATTTGACTGCTTTGACTGAATGTCATACATGTTACACCATCAGCACACTGCGGTATCTCTTGCAGTGGCTGGTACTTGGGTTGAAACAGCATTTTGAAAACGCACATGCATGCTCAAAGCGAACTACATCTAGATGTGTTAGTAGAAACATGAGATCATTGCTCTTACTAAAGTTGGATGGACCTACAATTATCGCTCTTATGTTAGCGGATAGTAGCACCTCATAGTACTTCTTCCTCTTCCTCTTTTCATCCTCCTCCTCCTCCTCCTCCTCCTCCTTCTCCTTCGTCGTCGTCTTCGTCTGGTCTTCTTGCACGCCATCACAGAACCAGTCGCTTACAACAAAGCCCTCATGCTTCACTCACCCAGCCATGATTCCGGCTAAATTAGATTTTGGTGTGCAATGGACTTTTCTAGAAAAAAAAGAATGTTAATAATAATAATAATAATAATAATAATAATAATAATAATATGTAGCCACTATGGCACAATCATCTTATCGACTGAGGTACAGTGGCTACATCTTACATTACATAATGATGGGATAGCTAAATAAGAAAGAGTAAAGATTAAAGATCTGCGATTATATATATTTTATTTATGTTCAGCAACGATACACAGGCTGCATTTGATCATCAACAACAAAAACAACTGATTCGTTTTTTTACAGTATTTCCCAAAAAACTGTTTCTGTATGCAGTAAATTCGTTCTGAATCATATGCTTGCACACAATATGTACAGAGATACTTCATGATGTCTATATACACAGTTTGAACACATGGCATCCCACGTTTCAGTATTTTCAGCACAAGGAATAGCACCACCCATAGATCGAACAACTTTGAATTGGTGCAGTATTGCAGATAAATGGATCGACCTCCAGATCTCAACATTAGAGTCACTCCGTCGTCCAATGATGATATAGGAAGCATCAGAACAGCACAATAAATGTCCGGAGATTGAGAATACTCGGAGGATATCTGCTGGCTGATGTAGTGTTCTGCATGACCCAGTTCATCCCATTCCAACTCCGTAAACCGCACTTTAATGCTTCTCGATGCATTTTCAGCCTCTAACGCAAGACGCCAGTCACTACCTGTTGATGGTTTCATACCAGCATTTGAGCGCTTTGAACGACTAGCTGTTATAAGTGAAACGTCGTAGAGAAATGGTAGGAATCGGCAGCTTCTCGTACACCACATCAGCACTGTGCTCCCGGGGTGGTGCGTTTGTCAGAGACCAGCACTGACGCGCGCTGTGTGGTCTAGGGAGCCAGCACAGTTCTACTGAGAGACACCAGACAGCAGACTGGGTGTCCAGATTAGGGGGCAGAATGGGTAATAGAAACTTATAGGGTGTAGAAAAACGTCCGCTACCAGTCACAATAAAAGGTTATTTATTTATCACACGGGCAACGGCCTTGCCACTTTGGATACACCGGCTCCCGTCAGATCACCGAAGTTAAGCGCTGTCGGGCGTGACCTGCATTTGGATGGGTGACCATCCAGCCGCCATGCGCTGCTGCCATTTTTCGTTGTACACTCAGCCTCTGTGATGCCAATTGAGGAGCTACTCGACCGAATAGTAGCGCCTCCGGTCAAAGACAACCATCATAACGACCGGGAGTGTGGTGTGCTGACCACACGCCCCTCCTATCCGCATCCTCAGCTGAGGATGACACGGCGGTTGGATGGTCCCGATGGGCCTCTTGTGGCCCGAAGACGGAGTGCTTTATTTGTCACACGACCGGTTTCCTCAGATATTTATACGTTCATGTACATGTTTATATTGCTGGAGATCATTGTATGAATACAAAAAAAAATATATTTACTGGTGACTGAACAGATACAAATGGGATAATTACAGTCACGGAGTTCAACAGCATCCACTATGGATAAAATTCATGTAATAGCAGCTTGTCGTCCTGCTGAGGTGCTGCTACTGCGGCCACTGCTGCCGATCCTGGCAGGCCAAGTTTGCTTCAAGTCTCAACGAGCTGATGGTAGCTGCTGCTGGTCCAGACACTCTGGATGCCGCTGAACTAAGAATAAGAATACGAAGGAGAAGCAATAAGCATTCACAGGCAATGACATCGAGTTGAACAAAGAAACGGAACTTCACAAAGAGGAATTGCTACGTACGGTAATAGTAGTAACAAAATGTAATGAGCACTCACTTTTACGCGTCTTCTGCGGTGGAGAGGCACAAGAGGATGTCGACTGCTGTTGTTGACACTTAGTGGTTCTTCTCCTTCGGAGACTTACTGCGACTGGGATTGGTGAACTATCGCACCTGCCTTACATCCCCTACATCACGAGCGTGTGACCGGAAATTAATTAGTCAGTTAATTTGTTGATTTCAGCAGTGTTTCTGGATCGATCCGCTTTGAGGCATTTGCCTTGGAAGGAGTTCCCTCGTGCGCCGGTGTCCCACACGGGATGTCCTGGGGGTTTCCCAGGTATCAGAGGGTTGCCACCACGTGAAGCTTTTGTGCAGGAGTTCAGTGTGACTTCCAATCTGTGCGCTGCTTGCGGCGGTTGGCACGTGGTGCGGCTACTGCTTCGCGGGACCCCGAGGGGACTGCATGTCCGGGAATACGCAAAGCGGCCAGCCCGACAGTTGCTACGTGCTTTGCGATCGAAAGATCTTTAACTGACATGTTATGAGTGTTTCATGACGGCATTCCTTGTGGATCTGAATGAGAAAAGCGATCGATTTTATTAATTCTTTTCGATGAATTTTACAAGACCTGCATCTTCCCAAATAGCAGAGAATGAGCAGCAACAGAGATCCTACCACAGCAAATTGAATTATTTGTAAATAAACAATATACCCTTTGCTGTGTAGTTGAATTTCCTGTCGTGAGATCCTTTCTCTCCAGTACATAGCCGCCAATTTGCTGGTAGAGGGGAGGGGCGGCCTGTGGGATTCCCAGTGGGGGGAGGGGTTATTTAATTGATCACTGTGATTAATTTGTCAATAAACTGATAGAGATGGATAGGGCTATTATAATAATTCAGGCCTGAATGTATACTTGTATCGGCGCGAGAGAAGGGGGGTGAGTGTTGAAGGTTTCCAGAGGGGATGGTGGGGGGAGGGGAGGGGTAGGTTTTTGAGGACAGATTATCCCCCGGGGGTCATAAATCAACCGCAGAGGGGTATAAACCGCTTAGCAAAACAGTAGGTTAAGGTTATAAATCAATCAGCCATAATAATTTAATTAATTTGCATGTCAATTTGATATCAAAAGTGGTTTAGGACAATAGGTTAAGCACATGTCAATCAAAAGAGAACAATAGATTAAGGACTGACATAAAGCTGAACAGTAGGTTTGCCCCTGAATGCATGCTTGACCCTGATATTAGGGAACCCATACTAACAAATTGTCCTGACGCCCGCTTTTGCCACACTATTAGAGATTAGAGATTAGCATCATCGCGTCACGGCCTCTCTTAGATTATAACCAAGTGTGTCTCGTGAGCTAACATTACAGTATGGATAAATCACCCCAGGAGACGTGTCGCTAACAACTCCAGCCTTTACGATGGCCTCTGTGAGGCGAAGAAGACAGTCTCTGAGTTTCTCCTGGTTTGCCGCATCCAGCTGAAGCCCCTCAGATCCCGTAGAGCCAGCAGGTGTCGGGGATGTTTCAACCGCCGTTCCAAATTTTTCCGGACGTTCTACGTGCGATTAAATCAAACGAGTTAGTGGGACATTCGAGGTGCGGCAGGGAGCACGAGCGTTCGTCAAGCTAGGAGTGTACGTGCACAGATCTGGGAGTGCAACTGTCGCCATCTCGGCACACGGGAGGGCCACACCACACCTGTCATGAAGAGTAGAACGGAGCGCAACACTGGGTCACCGAGAATATTGAAATAAACATTGTGGTTTACGTTCACGGCAACGTGCTAAGAAAAACATTCCCAGAACACCACAGAAACAACGCCAACCCGAACAACACCATCCACACAATTCGGGCTTAACGCCTCCTTGGAGCTTGGGTGTACATGACGCCTCGCACCATTTGAAGAGAGATGAAGTCACGACTCCCTGTTCGCCACTGTCCAGTTCCTGTGTTGTTTTGATCATCGAAAACGTGCAGCCTTTAACTTTCGCTGTCAGCAGCAGCCTTTTGCGACATGTCCAGCATTTATTTCCCTTCGCAGTGTTCGCCTGGAAACTAAGATGGATGCCTAGAAAGTAATGCATTTTTTTTCTTAGCCCTAAACCATTCTACGAATGCGAAACGTTACGTACGTGTTACGTGAAGTCTCCTGAGTGAGCAGGCCAAGTTTCCGTTACAAGCAATGTGCCGTCGTTGAATTCCTCACTGCAGAGAAATAAACTCTGCTGAATAATCACAAACGCTTGTGCAAAGTCTATGGAGCATCTGCTGTCGACAGAAGTGTGGTTAGTCGCTGGGCACGGAGGGTGTGGCCATCAGAAGGCGGTCCGGTGGAGCTCCACGATTTGCAGCGGTCGGGGAGACCAACCACGGCTGTCACACCTGACATGTTTCAGCGAGCTGATGTTGTCATTAGCAAGGACAGACGGAAAATTTGGAAATTTGTGGTAAGTCTTATGGGACCAAACTGCTGAGGTCACGCACTACTTAAACTAACTTACGCTAAGGACAACATACACATCCATCTCCGAGGGAGGACGCAAACCTCCGATGGAGGGGAGGGGGAGCCGAGCGAATCACAACTAGACGCCTAAAACTGCGCGGCTACCCCGCGCGTCAAGGACAGACGCATTACGACTCGGCAATTGGCGCCGTATCTGTCAATCAGCAAGTGTGGATATTCGAAAGTGTGTACGACATTAGTCCCGCGGCATCCAACGGTGGATCACAAATGGCACAGGAAAACATTTGTTACGATTTGTTGCAAAGTTTTGAAGCGGAGGGGAAGGCCTTCTTGTCTCGGATTGTCACGATGGAATCTGAGTTCACCGTATTGAGCCCGAAACAAAACGACAGTCGTTGGAATGGCGCCATTCCCACTTCCCATAGAAGAAATAAAATCAAAGCCACTGCTTGCGCGGGTAAGGTCATGATCACTGTGTTCTCGAACTATGAAGGCGTGATTCTCATTGATGTGATGCCAAGAGGCGGTACCATGAATTCAGCAGCATATGTCAACATATTAACAAAAGTCAAGACGCGCTTCCGGCTCCCTTCGGCGCCACAGCGACTCAAGAGGATGTTTTGCTGCAACACGATAACGCTCGACCCCACAGAAGTCTGAACACCTCGCAAAACAGCGATGGACAGTGTTACCCTATCCACCCTACAGCCGTGACCCAGCCCCCTCGGACTTCCACCTGTTCGGGTCATTAAAGGCTGCCATTCGTGAAGACATTTTGAGGACGGTGGGGAGGTGATTTCACACAGTTAATCTCTGGCCTCCTGACAGGGAATACACGCCCTTGCTTCGCGCTGTAAGAAGGTCATAGAACGGGATGGAGATTACGTGGAAAAATAAGGGTGTGTAGATAAAACACCATTCATTCGTGTGTGTAACTCTCACAATGTTCAATAAAGAATTGTTTAAGATATTGCAAAAACAGACATAATGTCTGAAGGGATTCCGCAATCACTGGTTATACAATGTTACTTATAATCCGTTTTGATTGCAAAAATGTATAATCGCATGACCGGTTTCGGTTCCTCTAGAACTTTCTTCAGAGCTGCAATTTCGGTTACACGAGTAACCCGTCCACACACACAGCAGCCGGCCGCGGTGGCCGTGCGGTTCTAGGCGCTGCAGTCCGGAACTGCGGGACTGCTACGGTCGCATGTTCGAATCCTGCCTCGGGCATGGATGTGTGAGATGTCCTTAGGTTAGTTAGGTTTAAGTAGTTCTAAGTTTTAGGGGACTGATGACCTAAGATGTTAAGTCCCATAGTGCTCAGAGCCATTTGAACCATTTTTTAACACACAGCAACCTTCACATGCTCCGTCACGTAATTGTTGAAGAAAAAAATGCGATGCATTACTTTCCGGGCAACTCTCGTAGTTGAGACGGACGTTCGTTTACTGGCAGCTGCGGTGCCTGTCGGAGTTGAGGCCGACTCTCATTGGCGGAACGTGTCAGTCGTCTCTGGCCTCTATCCTGTTAGCATATTTTTAAGACTACTGTTGTTATGCCCTGATATATGACTTCGTGTGTTACGGCATTGTTTGTAGACACTTTGGAACGCCCGTGTTGATACACCAACAGGTCGACCAGCTTCACTCACAGAACGGATAACAGCCATGTCGAAATACTCGTACGTTTACTCTTTTGTGCGATTCTGTCACGCCTCCAACCAGTCCATGTTACTGCGCTGGTCCCATACAATTGACACACACACACACACACACACACACACACACACACACACACACACACACTGCCATAACTTGTCACGTGACCAAATGGTAGCGGTTCTGCACCAGCTGCACTCGAGTTCCAAAGCGACTGGCGTGTTCTTCACTAGTATTCTCTCCGGTGAACTTACACGATCTGTAAATAATATTATTATTATACTAATGAATGATATTTCAGTAGTAAAAATGTTATTAACTTTCTGTCAAATAAGTCCCTCATAAAATTCCTGTCTGTTGGGATAAAGTAGACTGGTGACAGGAAGAGCGAGAAATAATAATGTAACGGTACCAGATGAGGTGAAAGAAAGGACATTGAAATAAACAGAGATGACAAATGCTTGAAGAGAGTTGACGGTGTGACAGTCAATTGGTTGCCTGTAGAACAAAATGAAGACAGATAGGATTCGGCAGTGACAATAGATAAAGCTTTTATCTCCTCTGAAAAACGAAATGGTTTTGGATCAGAGGGTAGTTTATTCCAGAGTCGTATGCTGAAATGCAGAATGATGTAGAGGAAGATTTTGTTTCATCAGTAGGCTCAACCAGGGTCATGGACGTAGCACAACTTTTATTGCAGTTATGGAATGATGATCGGTATTCGATATGCCAGGAGAATTATTGTGGCTATCAACGTTTAACAAACCTATTAAAAAAAGTGAACGTGTCACCATCTCTTCGCATCCACCATAACTCAAAAATGGTTCAAATGGCTCTGAGCACTATGGGACTTAACAACTGAGGTTATCTCTTCCCTAGAACTTGGAACTACTTAAACCTAACTAACCTAAGGACATCACACACATCCATGCCCGAGACAGGATTCGAACCTGCGACCGTAGCGATCGCGCGGTTCCAGACTGAAGCGCCTAGAACCGCACGGCCACTTCGGCCGGCCCACCCTAACGGACATGATCAAAAAACACAACGTTATACACTTAAGCATTCGTGGCTAACTCCAATGTTTTGGAATTTTCAATTTTCGTCACATGTCGAACTATATCGCAGTACTAAAGATTTGGCAGAACTAGACATTGGTCTAGTGAGTGTTTTATTTTAAATCGAAATACTTTTCTAGACTTCTGAACTGCATATAGGAAAGAGGCATTTTTCCTGAGTGTGGGAACATGGTGACCGTTTACGGGGTAGCCTTTTATGTCATGCGTAGAAAATGAACCAGGTAGAGAGAAAGCTTTCCTCCCACTTGGGAAAAAAAGGTCACAGATCGTGTAAGAAGGCTTCTAAATGGCCACAGTATTGACACAGCGTTTCAACCGAAAAGAAATTTGCGTGGGTATTTTAATGCTGCAAAGGACCTACAAGTCCCTCTTGCACTTGCTGTTACGTGTACGTAGGAACTACCAAAAGAGGTACTAATACACGGGTTAAGGAACGCAAGGGTAGTTGTAGCGTAGGAAACACGAGTAAGTCGGCAGTGGCAAAACACACTGGGGTGATGGGACCACCAAATACGTTTTTATTATATTGTAGGTTCATGAAGGGGGAATCATTACTCTGCTGGGAAGTACAGAGAAGTCGTAGAAAGTCAAAAACACGAAAACAACTTTAACGGAAAAGAAGGACTGAAATTAGACAAGTTGTGGGCGGAAGAGCTAAACAAAGCAAATAGCGCTGACTCTTTCCCCCCTTACGAGCTCCGTAGGGCACGTCGTCGCGACACAGTGATAGAAAGCCGTGTCTAATGATATCACAGCCTGATCGTTGAGTGAATGAGTGTAAACAGTTGGGCTCCCAGAGTTTGTTTGAGTCTGGAGCTGCTGTTTCAGTGTTTATAGCTTCTGATGACGATTCCAGCGTTAGGAGGGTAGCGTTAAGGCGTGTTTCCACTAGCAAGTAAACTCCCACAAGTTGCTTGCCGAAGCTGCTTCTCCAAGTTTCGTCAATTTGCAGAAGTAAGTAGAAACATTTTCTTGTATCTTTCTGCGAGTGCCTGCCGAAATTGCGACCCGTGTTTCTCAAGCTTGCAGAAGTTTGTTGTGTTCAGTACCGATACGAAACTGTCACTGTCGGAAAGGATAGTGGCGCAAAAACAGCCGGGCCTAAACGGTGTACCACTTGAACCCCTGAAGATATATAACTGACCACCACAGCCAAGGAAGTGCGAAGTTAATTTACGGATTACTTTGTGAGACGCCCTGCTTAGCCCGCAGGACAGGAGAGGTAATATAAATTGTGGAAATGGGCCAAAATGATGGGCTGTCGGTTACACTCGAACATACAACTTTATTATTTGATCAAAGATTACAAGAGCCCAAAAAGAAATTTTAACAATAAAGCTTTAATCTTTGTGACTTAATTACCGGCTGAAAGCCACTTTAATTTAAAAACGGCTGAAGGCCTGTAATTAAAAACGCAAGCATAATCAGAAAGTTAAAGGCAAGCCTTATCTTACAACAGTTCTTTAGTTAGGCTGAAGGCCTTAAGAGCAAAACAACTCAGACTCAAAATCGGCTGAAGGCGCAACACTTAAAATTCAACAACATTAAAACCTTTAGAAGGCCAAAGGTCTTACGTGAAACAGTTCTTGAAATTAGACTGAAGGCCTAAAGAATCTTACGCCGTAAGGGCAAAGCAACCTTAATTTTTAAAAAAAATATCGGCTGGAAGCCATACAAGTACAAACGACAAGAACAAAATTTAAAAAAAAGGCAGTACACTCAACGGCGCTCAGATGTCCGAGGGTCTGTCTGGAATTCAAACACTAAGTCTCGCGTAAGTGAGGCAGGTAATCGGGCCAATCATTCACGATCCGACGACAACCCAACAGACAGACAGCCAAAGGACCCACCGACAAGAAAATCTTTTTATTTACTCAACTTTCGTGTCCAGGATCGCTAAGCCATGGACCTCGTAGCAATGGGAACATCCCCTTACATTCCGACCGCGCGTGGACGCAGGTCCCGGCCAGACACGCGCCACGGAGACTTCCTCGCTGCTCCACGCCAAATAACCAATTGCCCAGGGCCGGAAATGGTGAAAGGACCACATATACGTCGGGCGATGAGACGACCAACCGAACGACCAATCAACGGTCGTCCCGCTCCACTCTCCCTCCTTTGGACAGTTCATGTGTGTCGCCAGCGGTCGGCGAGCACTGGCTGTCGGCACTCACCAGCGTTCCATACCAGACTTCACTGCTTCTGCGTCCCAACTGCTCTGCTGCTCCGTCTCCAACCCACTGCCAGACACACGGCGACCCGGAAATAGTATCTGTCGCTCCAGAGATGGTACGACACTGCACTTATCGATACGCGCTGCTGCTACCGCTCACGGGCTAGTGAGGCAGGAAGTTAGTGACGCCAGTAAATAAGAAAACGAGGCGGCAGTACCGTATAGAAAATGACAAACAATAAATGGGATAAACGCGAGCCGTTCACGGCTCACTTTGCTTCACGAGAAGGGGAAGTAGAGCGGCAGTACATGCGTATTTAAATTATAGGAGATTTTTTGATGTTGGCATAAACATAAGTGCATTGCATTTGTAATATAAGTAGTAAAAACTGTTTGCAAAACTCGAAGAGTGAGTAAATGGTTCAAATGGCTCTGAGCACTATGGGATTTAACATCTGTGGTCATCAGTCCCCTAGACTTAGAACTACTTAAACCTAACTAATCTAAGGACATCACACACATCCATGCCCGAGGCAGGATTCGAACCTAAGACCTTAGCGATCACGCGGTTCCAAACAGAAGCGCCTAGAACCGCACGGCCACAGCGACCGGCGAAGAGTGATTAGAAGGCAATCTTCTGGTGGTATTGCTTTCCGCATGTTATTAGCGGTATCCTGTTTTCGAATGTTTGATCGCAGAGTTTGAATGTAGCATACGACCTTATCAGAAAGTTTTTAATCTCACCGAAGTCTTCTAATTTCATTTCATTTCATTGAGTAGTGATTCTTGATATACTGAATATGCACGCCGCCGTATCTGTTTATTCAACCAAACATTTGTTTCTTCCTTGTTGTTTTTCTTCTACAGTAATAACATAACAAGGGTGGCGACTGCTATCTTTCCAACTACGATACTGTACAGTTCCTCTTGCCTACCTCAGGACGCAGCTCGAGTAGATACACTTATGAAGTATTTGCAGCAAGTTTCTGAAATTAGCTTGCCGAAGCTACTTGCAGAAGCAAACTTCCGCAAGTTTTTGTTCTAGGGTAACATTTTAGCAGGTGTTTGCAGAAGTTACTTGCTAGTGGACACACGCATTTAGGCAAATAAATACGCCTTACACCGCGGTCTCATTCCCACGTAACGAAGTTCACTAAGGAGGCAAATAGCGGCCTTGAAAGTGAACTCGGTATCTGTTCTCAACGGAAAGAATAAGAGTGAAAGATTGGGACCCGTGAGCCGTAATATTCCATTCGACTTGGCGGAAAAAGCCGCATTGTTCTTCGCGAGTCACACTGCCCGATGGCGTGACTTGATGTGCAACGTCCGTGAAATGAAATGCCGCCAGCTGATGTTAAGGCCGCGAGTAGGCAGCAGCAATGTTTAATTTAAACCGAGTGGGACGCAGTAGGAAGTGGAGAGAGTGCGCGTGTGGTTTTAAATGCCGGCTGCCCGTTGTGTTCTGGCAGGTACGAGGCGGAAGGCGAAGGCGAAGCCGAGCAGACGTTTGGCAACCGGGGCCGGCGTCTGGGAGGGGGAGGGGGAGAGTGGAGGGGCGCCCACGCAGCCTGTGGACGCGGCTGGACCGGAGTAGACCAGAGCGATAGGCGCAGACAGCCGGCGGCGAGCTGCATCTCTCTCTCTCTCTCTCTCTCTCTCTCTCTCTGTGCCTGGTCCACGAGTGCAGCCTAGCCGGTGGAAGCTGGGGTGAACTGCGGTGCCCGCCACGTCAGATTAGCTAGCGTCGCCAGGTCCGGCCGACCGTAATGAGGCATGGATTTCTGTCACTGGTGCAACCAGAGCAGACCTTGTAATACAGTGTCTTCCAAAGAGATTCGTTCGTTTCCACGAGACTACGTTGTCTACACCAATCAACTCCGAAATTTGGAGTACATTTTAACTTACTACAAATGAAGGTAGTATCTGTTCCCAAAAGAACAGATACCATTGATGACCGTGCAGCACTTCTAGAATGAAATGATAATTAAATCTACACCGTAGCTACAAACAGGCGTTGATATACATCATTGGGGACATGTTGAAAATGTATGCACCGACCGTGTCTCAAACACGGGATCTGCAACGAATTGACGCATGGGGCAGGGAATGACAATTGAATCTCAATGTAGACAGGTGTAATGTGCTGCGAATACATAGAAAGAAAGATCCCTTATCATTTAGCTACAATATAGCAGGTCAGCGACTGGAAGCAGCTAATTTCATAAATTATCTGGGAGTAGGCATTAGGAGTGATTTACAGTGGAATGACCATACAAAATTAATCGTCGATAAAGCAGATACCAGACTGAGATTCATTGGAAGAATCCTAAGTAAATGCAATCCGAAAACAAAGGAAGTAGGTTGCAGTACACTTGTTCGCCCACTGCTTGAAACTGCTCACCGGTGTGGGATCCGTACCAGATAGACTTGATAGAAGAGATAGAGAAGATCCAACGGAGAGCAGCGCGCTTCGTTACAGGATCATTTACTAATCGTGAAAGCGTTACGTAGATGATTCATAAACTCCAGTGGAAGACTCTGCAAGAGAGACGCTCAGTAGCTCGGTACGGGCTTTCGTTGAAGTTTCGAGAACATACCTTCACCAATGAGTCAAGCAGTATTTTGCTTCCTCCTACGTATATCTCGCGAAGAGACCATGAGGATAAAATCAGAGAGATTAGAGCCTACACAGACGCATACCGACAATCTTTCTTTCCACGAGACTGGAACAGAAGGGAGAACCGATAGAGGTACTCAAGGCAGCCTCCGCCACACGCCGTCAGGTGGCTTGCGGAGTATGGATGTAGATGTAGATCTCCTGCCTACATGTCAGATGCTCTCTCCATCTGAGCCACCGAGGGCACAGAGGATAGTGCGCCTGCAGGGGCTTATCCCTTGTACGCTCCCCGTGACACCCACATTCCCAACATGTCCACACCACTACATTTGTAGTGCGCCTAATAGATGTTAGCCGTTCACACTAATCACTCGTGGCAGATTAATTTACCAAGTCCCGTTCGAGTTGGCGCATGGTGTGTGCGTTCGCACAAGAAGGTCAATGTCTTCTCTAGAGAAGCTGCACGGTCATCAATGGTATCTGTTCTTTCGGGAACAGATACTACCTTCATATATAGTTAAAATATGGCTACCCGGCGATTGACCTTCTGTTACAAACGCACACACCGTGCCCCAACGCGTACGGGACTTGGTAGGTTAATCTGCCACGAGTAATGAGTGTGATGGGCAAACATCTATTAGGCCACTACGAATGTAGTTGTGTTGGGAATGTGGGTCTCACGGACAAGGGATAAGTCCCTGCAGGCGCACTATCCTCTGTGCCCTCGGTGGCTCAGATGGAGAGAGCGTCTGCCATGTAAGCAGGAGATCCCTGGTTCGAGTCCTGGTCGGGGCACACATTTTCAACATGTCCTCAATGATGCGTATCAACTCTTGTTTGCAGCTAGGGTGTAGATTTAATTATCATTTCATTTTAACTTACTTCTAAGAGTGCAACGCTTTTATTTTCAAAGGGACCATCGAATTTAACAAACGTGTATATACTTTCTACATGCATGCATAGACAACCCTAGGTTTGGGGTCAGAGCTTCGAGGGACTCACGATAAACATCCAGGCTGTAGACGAATGTGTTCCGTGCTTAATCTGATCGTGTTTGGAGTTACTGCACTTCAGCCAGGGCTGTTGTAAGGTGAGGCACACAGCGGAGTCTTTCACAAATCCCCACAAAAGTAAAGTCACGCACCTTGAGATGAGGCCAGCTTTGCAAGCCACTGCAGCGGTGCGAGAACCGCACGGCACCATGATGCAACCCGTTGTTAAGAAATGCTCTTTACATCTACCACTGCGTTGGTGTTCTGTCCCGTTCAAAGAAATGAAATTATCGCCATGTTTTCGCATTTGTGGACAAAGCCGGATGTCCATCGTATGTAATTTCTGTAACAGTTTTCCTGCAAAAAAGAACGGCCCGTACCCTTAAAGAGGCTGGGAGATTAGGCGCAGGGTCAAATGATTCAAATGGCTCTGAGCACTATGGGACTTAACATCTGAGGTCATCAGTCCCCTAGACTTCGAATTATGTAAACCTAAGGACATCACACACATCCATGCCCGAGGCAGGATTCGAACCTCCGACCGTAGGAGCAGCGCGGTTACGGACTGAAGCGCCTAGAACCGCTCAGCCACAATGGCCGGTTTGGCCGCATGCCACTGGTTTTAAATTCTCCATGGAAAAAAAACCATACGTGTGTATTCTACTCGTTCATCGGTGCTTTCCTTATCCTGAACTCAGTATGAGTCGAACCGTTTCGGATTTTAAGACCTCAGTGAGAGTTTTGGCCCTCGTGTTAACGTGGCTGCCACACGCGCACGACTTGTAATGTAAATGTCTAAATGCGCTAAATATCTTAAACTGTCTTAGCGGTAAGAATTGGGAGCAGGTTGATCCAGTTTGCTCACACTGCACGTTTCGCACACGGCATGACTATGACAGCACAGTGTACGGATCGTCTACGCCTTCTTATTCCAAGATGTCCGCCGTGCAGGCATCAGGCTGGCCAGAGGTGCCTGCAGAACCAGTCGCATTGCTGGCGTCTGTGCAGAGGCTCGTGAGCCGCCCCTGACCATCCGGCGACTCCTCACGGTGCGGCGTGTATGCATACTGGAAGCGGTTTCCGACCACCATGCTGCCGGTGTTGGACCGGAACACTCCTACGAAGCGGGTTTACCGGTCGCCAGGCTACTGAGCCTCTGTCCGGGCAAAGAAATTTCATTAGCAGCGTGATGCAGGAGACATACCGGTTCTTCAACAGGTGTGGAGAAACTTCCTGGCAGATTAAAACTGTGTGCCAGACCGAGACTCGAACTCGGGACCTTTGCCTTTCACGGGCAAGTGCTTTACCATCTGAGCTACCCAAGCACGACTCACGCCCCGTCCTCACACAGTTTTAATCTGCCAGGAAGTTTCATATCAGCGCACACTCCGCTGCAAAGTGAAAACCTCGTTTAGGTATGGAGAAGATTTGCTCCCAGAATGACTGGCAGGACCATTCTTAAGTTGGACAGGATGCAGTACAAGCAGCTCATCACGCCCCGCCTTCGTTCTAAGAGAAATTTTTAACGGCATTTTATCGCGGAGCACACGGTGGTTTATAGAAAAGGATCGAAGCAAGGGGTCAGAGGTTCAGTGGTGTGTTATCTTGACACATTTTGTCATTGAACTCCGACCACAGAGTCACTACTCAGTATAACATTTTAAAGAACATACGAGGGTCAGTCAAAAAGTAATGCCTCCTATTTTTTTTCTACGTTTAATTGTCAGGAAATTTAAATGCAATTACATAGGTTGAAAACCACAACATTGAGGATCATTTTGTCATTTTTCAATGTAATCTCCGCCCATCTCTACAGTTTTGGTCCATCTTTGAACAAGGGCATGTATCCCAGCACGGTAAAAATCACAGCTCTGGTTCCTAAGCCATTGACGCACGAATGTTTTGACGGCCTCCTCATCTTCAAAATGAATCCCACGATGAGCTTCTTTTAGTGGCCCGAACAGATGGAAGTCTGATGGTGCCAGGTCAGGGCTGTATGGGGGATGAGGCAAAACTTCCCATCCAATTTTGACAATCTCGTCAGAGGTGTGACGACTGGTGTGTGGTCTTGCATTGTCATGCAAAAGAAGAACATCTGCCATTGATTTTGTTGGGCGAACTCGCTGAAGACGTGCTTTAAGTTTTTTGAGGGTTGTGACGTATTGAACAGAATTTATTGTGCATCCCTGCTCCAAAAAATCAACCAGAATCACACCCTCTGTATCCCAGAAAACTGTTGCCATAACTTTCCCTGCCGATCGCACAGTTTTGAATTTTTTCTTCCTCGGCGAGCTTGTGTGACGCCACTCCATTGACTGCCTCTTTGATTCGGGTTCAAAAAAATGCACCCATGTTTCGTCCCCGGTCACAATTTTTTTCAGAAACTCATCTCCCTCCAAACGGAAGCGCTGCAAGTGTTGGGAGGCTATTGTTTTCCTTGCCTCTTTATTCTGATCGGTTAACATTCTTGGAACACACCGTGCACAAACTTTTGAGTACCCCAATTGTTTAATAATCGTGATCACTCTGCCTTTACTAAGAGAAATAATGCGACACACTTCATCTGCAGTCACCCGACGGTCACCACGAATGATGTCATCAACTTGCTGAATGTTGTGTGGAGTCACTGCACTCACCGGCCTGCCGCTCCGCTTTTCGTCAGTCAACGGTGTTTGCCCTTCAGCTTCCTTACAACGACGAACCCATCGTCTAACAGTGCTGACATCCACTGTCACAACACCATACACCTTCTTCAGTCTTTCATGAATGCGTATGGGCGTTTCACCTTCTGCATTCAAGAATTCAATCACACAACGCTGTCTCAAACGAACATCTATGTCGGCCATCTTACAAACTTCTGCTTTGCTTCCACCTGTTGACACAGAAAGTTACTACTGCAGTGGATTGCAGAAGAAGGTTTGAGGAATGGCGCCAAATTCAAATTTTTCACTTAACTTAATTTTTTTAAGTAGAAAAAAAATGGGAGGCATTACTTTTTGACCGACCCTCGTAGTTCTTATATAGGAAAACAGCGATCTGTAATAATTACAAATAAATTAGAAGCAGTCTCGATCGCTTAACTTTTTTAATGGTGACCGGTTTCGATCTTTATATCCGGTCATCTTCGGACCATGTATGTCTGCCGGAGGCGGTGGCGCATGGCAGTCGTATTGTTTGTGGCTGGTGGTGTAGCGAGGGTCTTTCCCGCCATTTTAGGTGATTACCGAACAAGCATGCTAACACTACACCACCAGCCACAAACAAGACGATTGCCATGCGCCACCGCCTCCGGCAGACACTCATGGTCCGAAGATTATCTGATATAAAGATCAAAACTGGTCACCATTAAAAAAGTTGAAGCGATCAAGACTGCTTCTAATTTATTTACTTCTCAGTATAACGAGCAGAAGTGTGGGCGGTCAGGAAGGCACTGCGGCGCATGACACTCCCTGGTGGAGGGAAGTTCCTTGTCTGCTCTGACTTCCTTAGTGTTGTGCACGCTATTCGGCACATTTTCCCAGCAGATACGATAGTTCAGATGCTTCGGGACACTGCCCACCTCCTGAAAGGATTGGCCTGCTGCAGGCTTCCTGTACACGCGGCAACCGAGGGGAATGAGGGAGCCGACAGAGTAGCAAAAGCCGCGCGGATTAGCTGAGCGGTCTGAGGCGCTGCAGTCGTGGACTGTGCGGCTGGTGCCGGCGGAGGTTCGAGTCCTCCCTCGGGCATGGGTGTGTGTGTGTTTGTCCTTAGGATAATTTAGGTTAAGTAGTGTGTAAGCTTAGGGACTGATTTTTTTTAAACAGCAAAAGCAGCCTGCCGGGAAGGCAGCGCAGCAGTTCAGCTTCGCGTCCCCCTGCCGGCTTTCGTTTCGTGGGTGACGTGGTGAAGCGACTGGCCGGAAGTCGCTAACAGCAAACTGCAGTCTGTCCGGTCGACAGTGGGGCTACGGCGCACTTACTTCCCAACTCCACGATGGACGGATTGGTCCTCGCTCACCTTCTTATCGGCCATTGCCCAGAGGCGCATGATTACCTCCAGCGACAAGAGGAGCCGCGCTCATGGTACAATGGACTGTGAGCACTATGGGACTTAACAACTGAGATCATCAGTCCGCTAGAACTTAAGAACTACTTAAACCTAACTAACCTAAGGACAACACGCGCATCCATGCCCGAGGCAGGATTCGAACCTGCGCCAGTAGCGGACGCGCGGTTCCAGACTGAAGCGCCTAGAACCGCTCGGCCACGCGCACGGTGCACCGTGGAGTAGCATCCTCCCTGTTGCATGCTGATAGGCGGGAAGCCTCTGGTATACCGAGGGATTTCCCCTCCATTTTAGGCGATGACCTAACAATGGCACAACAGTTGTCAACATTTCGTTTGGCGTCAGAATTCCTGCACATTTTTAACTGGACGGGCGTCTCAGTGTGTTTTTTAGTTGCCGGCTCATGCTTTTAATTCCGCGATCATCCAGCTTTCTTACTAATTTCCTTTGCTTTATTAATTCTTTTAACACGTGACTGCGATATGACTAGATCTACTGGAACTTCTGTGTGGCGTTTTCTCTGTTGCTGACGTTATCGTTATGTGACCTTTGCTTTTCGTTTTAACGAGGTACTCCTCACTCACCGTTACCGTCATCTTGTGAGAGGGCACCCGTGACCCAGCTGTCTAGTGCTCAACAATTTTAAATCCGTCCAAGAAGGGGCCGTAAATCTTTTCTCAAGAAGCGGCGCAAAACACGGCAAGGTTGGAGAATCTCTGTCGTGCTCGGCTGTGATATGCGAGCGCTGCGTTCCTTGTATTGTAACGTCGCGACTGTTCACTTTTCCATGTACATGCAATGTAACCTCGTTCGTAGCTGAACTCTACAGGTGAAGGGAAGTTGGTGTCGTCCATCTCCACTCCCAGAACGCGCTCCGCGCCCTGAGCCACCTGTGCATATCCCTCTGCACGAACAAATAGTGTCTTGGTGTTGCTGGTGCCATCGCCGTATGCTTCGAGCTGTACAACTTGTGGTGCGGCACTTTTGACGAACAAGAGAACTATAGAAACATTGGCCTCATAACTATGCATTCTGCAGGCAGCGAGAAAGGACTACAGAAAACCACTTTCCTTCTTTTCACTTCAGAGAGACTGAAGAGGCGCTAAGGGTTCTTCCCGCTACGTCGAATCTAGCAGCCTCCAAGGTTCGGAAATGTTCTCCCGTCTCCGCACAATGTTTTCCATGAAACTTGATGGCTGCAATAACTTTTTAGCGTAGTGGACGAATCCGTGAAATGTTCTCAAAACTAAAGCACAGAAACTTTCATTCGGTTCTGTGTTATATAGATGTATTGTGAAAGATGAGAAAAAGCACAGCAATGAATGAATTGCACAAATTTAGTCATTACCTGTGTGAAAGCACTAAGAAATGTCGTAACACGGTTTTATTAGGCGTCATTCCGCAACATATTACTAGTTATACGTGAGGAGGAGTGTGTTATGAGATAAGTAAGAAATAATTTTAGTCAATTACGTTCTTCTACGACTACAGCACGACGATAGCTTGACAAGAAAAATATACAAGTTCTAATCTTCTGTTAGCACAGTAAAGACCGTACACTGTAACCGTAAAACGTTCTTCAGCAATGGATGATACGAAGTGGTATTTGTTGTACGTTGCAAATGCCACATCACACGATAAAATGGGTACTTAATGGGTAAAGCACTTATTTGTATATTTTAACAAGGTATTTGGACGATTTCTGCCTTCCCAGTTAACTACAGTTAACACTCTTTCTGTATTTATTTACAGGAAGCTAGCATTATTATCTTCAAAAATGGTTCAAATGGCTCTGAGCACTATGGGACTTAACTTCTGAGATCATCAGTCCCCTAGAACTTAGAACTGCTTAAACCTAACTAACCTAAGGACATCACACACGTCCATGCCCGAGGCAGGATTCGAACCTGCAATCACGCGCTTCCAGACTGTAGCGCCTAGAACCGCTCGGTCACCACCACCGGCGTCTATTACCTTCATTTGTGCTTTTACAGCGAATAGGGCAATAACCTGGCATAGCTCCAGATTGTTCTTCGTAATTATGTAAACCGTACAGTTTCTAATAAGAACTCACCTGCAATTAAAATGTGGCCTACAAAAACTAGTTTGCAGATCCATTTCGCATAGTGTGGCCACAGACCGGACTTCAGTGTTTATCAAAGCGAAATGAGACACACAGTGCCGGCCGCTGTGGCCGAGCGGTTCTAGGAGCTTCAGTGCGGAGCCGCGCTGCTGCTACGGTCGCAGGTTCGAATCCTGCCTCGGGCATGGATGTGTGTGATGTCCTTCGGTTAGTTAGGTTTAAGTACTTCTAAGTTGTTAAGTCCCATAGAGCTCAGACGCATTTTTGAGGCACATAGTGGTACTGCGAGAGGTAGCACATTTCAGTACTTGAGTAATGTAACCCCGGAGACAGTATTCAGGGCGTCAAATGCTCCACAACAGCACCCTTCACGTTACGGCAGCAGAAGCGAACACAAAACGGCCTCCTGATCGCTCGACCAAGCAGTGACGACATCATAATCGCTCTTCACACCCTGTTTCGCACGCAGGCTCTTTTTATGGAGGAAGGAGATCCACCGAGCGCCTCCAATCTGGGCGAAATAAGCCAAACGATGGAAAAACTGAATGGGCTGTCGGTTGTTTTTCCAGCCTGGCTTACCTTCCAACACCTACACCTCTACTTGGCGACCCACCGTACAATGTGTTGCACAAGATACTTACACAGTGTACCACTGCCGTTGTTCTCCCAATCGTGTTCCATTTGCCGGAAGAAGTAACATCCGGTTCCCCTGAGAATAGTCCGAAGCTTTTGTAATTTTTGCGCCGTGCCCATTACACGAGACGTTTGTTAGAAGTACAGTGTCTCGTGACTCACTGCGGAACTCGGGATGGCGCAATTTTCCGAGCCTCCCGCTCGATTTCGTTGAGCATTTTCGTGACATTCCTACTTTGAATCTTCCAGCTCATCATCCTTTCATTTCCATTTCTTCCCTCCATCCAGCTTCTTTAACATCCATACTGAACAACAGAGAATTATACTCGGTTAGGTTTTTCCCGGTGGAGTGACACCAGTGAAAGCTGTGTGTGAGCGGGCGTTTGGACGACATCGTGCAGTACTTTTAGAGCGGGTCGGGGGAGGTACGAGCCGTTCGCGTTAGCGTCGGTCCCGGGCAGCGGTTGGCACAGCGTGAAGAGTGCAGAACCATAATCCGAAGGTCCTGGTAACGACTCCCTATGCGGAAACTTTTTTATTTTCAATTTATAGGTGCTTACACTGCAAATAAACCAAAATATGTCCAAAGTAACCCACTCGTATACAGCGCATTATGCTGTAACCCTTAGTGGAAAATTATTGCCAACAAGCTACGAAGCCTACTAGAGACGTGGCTCTTTTGGACAGAGGATTCGGAAAGCGGTAGACGAGAACGCGACAAAATATAGGCATTTCGTTATTACTTCGTCCAGATCTGGGAGACTCTCACAAGCCGTGTACAGAAACTTTGTAATGCGATGCAAACGTACGTGCAAGAGAATAAATTTCTTTTCGTAACTGACTGCTGGTGAAAGCAAACATATCTGCAATGATGATGAAGGATTCCCATCGCGCAGTATTGAAGTGATAATCTCAAATACACTCCTCTAGTGAAGCCTCACGGTGTCAGTTTTTTATCGTCGGTTAAGAATTTGATGAAAAAGATGCAAGACTCCTCTTATCTTGTCGAGAGAGAAAAAGAAATCACATCCCGAGAAGACCTCATCAAAATACATTTCATTGTGCACCAGAACTCCTTGCCAATATTTGGCGAAGCGTGATTGGCTGCCAAACTGTGCGACCGAAGAGAACCTTTTAGAATTGTAAACAAAGTTTGTCTTTTTATAGGAGCTTTAAAACAATCGTCTAACTGTAAAAATGCTACTCTTAAAACTTGTTTAAGATGCGATTAAAATTACTGCTTCTCCTTTTTTAATATGAATATCACCCTAGCACGTGCAGATAACTGTAAAATAATAAAAATAAATTTACATACAACGTTTCGTGTGTGCCTTCCTGGAAATATATTTCCAGTCTCTAATTTCCCCCTGCCTTTCCTTTCATGACTTTTGTGAAAATACCGATAGATAATTTATATTCAAGATTATTTCCGCATATTTCCAGGTTAACAAACATAAAAATTAAAAATAAAAAATGTTTCCGCATACCGACTCGACCCCACGACCCTCTCATTATCGTTCTATGCTGTTTTAGCTGCGCTAACGGATGCCTGGAAACTACGCTAATCTACTCTGACGTCCCAAAAGTCATGGGGTACCTCCTAATATCGTGTCTAACCTCCTATTGCCCAGGCAATTGCAGCAGTTCCACGTGGCTTGACTCAACAAGCCGTTGCAAGACCCCTGCAGAGTATTGAGCCATGCCACATCTATAGGCGTCCATAACTGCGAAAGGGTTACCGGTGCAAGATTTTGCGCACTAACCGACCTCTCGATTTTGTCACATACATATTTGATGGGATTCTTGCGTGGCCGAATCGTTCGCTCGAATTGTCCACCATGTTCTTTAATCCGATCACGAACAATTGTGGTTCGGTGACAAGGTACATTCTCACCCATAAAAATTCCGTCGTTTTTAGGAAATATCAAGTCCATGACTGGCTACAAGTGGTCTGCAAATAGCTGAACATAACCATTTACAGTCAATGATCGGTTCAGCTGGACCGGAGAACACAGTCCATTCCACATAATCACAGCCCAGACCATTGTGGAGCCGCCATCAGTATTCACACTGGCATCTTTACAGCTTCGTGGTGTTTGCGCCACACTCGGAGTCCACCATCAGCTCTCATCAACTGAAATCGGGACTCCTCTGACCAGGTCACGGTTTTCCAGTCGTTTAGGGTCCAACTGATACGGCCACGGCCACAGGAGAGGCACTGCAGGTGTGAAGTACTGTGAAGAAAGGCACTCGCGTCAGTCGTCTGCTGCCATAGCCCATTAACGCCAAATTTCGCCTCAGTCTACGCAAATTCCGCTGTTCTCGGTCGCTAAGTGAAGACCGTCGGCTACAGCGTTGTCCGTGGTGAGAGGTAGCGCCTGAAATTTGATATTCCCGGCACGCTCGTGGCACTGTGGTTCTCGGATTGTTGAATCCGGCACACAGTTTTAATCTGCCAGGAAATTTCATGAAACTGCTACTGTGAAATAATCAGGCCGCCCGGTTAGCCGTGCGGTCTAACGCACGACTTTCCGGGCGGGAAGGAGCGCCTGGTCCCCGACACGAATGTGCCCGGCGGACTTGTGTCGAGGTCCGGTGAGCTGGCCAGTCTGTGGATGGTTTTGCCGGCACGGTAACTCGGCGTGTTTGGTCAGAGCGCTGGGTGGCCTATGTAATAAAGGAAGTGAGTGAACGGATCAGCAACGAACTTCAACGGGTGTCAAGTGACGTTTGCTACGACGAAATACAACGAGGCACAATGAACAAAATGGAAAAAAAAGAAAAAAAGTAGCTCAGCGGTAGGAAGAGCGCTGTTGTCCCGTGGTTAGCATGAGCAGCTGCGGAACGAGAGGTCCTTGGTTTATGTCTTCCCTCGAGTGAAAAGTTTAATTTTCGCCGGCACGGTAGCTCATCGCGTTCGATCAGAGGGTTTAGCTACCATCTGTAATAAAAAAAATTAAAAAAAAAACTTAAGTGAACGGATTAACGAACACCTGAACGAGTGTCATCGGACGTCCGCCACGAACAAATTCAACGAACAATATAGAAGAAAATGAGATTTTAAAAAATGCGGTAGCGTTACCGCGTACTACGCTAGGGGGCCCGGGTTCGATTCCCGGCATGGGACTGGGTGTTGTGTGTCCTTCATCATCATTTTAATCATCATTGACACGCAAGTCGCCGAAGTGGCGTCAACTAAAAAGACTTGCAATACGGCGGCCGAACTCCGAAGGGGATATCCCGGCCAATAAATACTATACGATCATTTCATTTCATACCTGAGTAGAAATGAGAGATCCGCCAATGCACTGCACTTTTATACCTCATGTACACCATACTACCGCCGTCTGTGTATGTGCATGTCGCTATTCCATGACTTTTGTCGCCCCAGTGCAAAAGGCTCTTGCAACGCCCGTCCCGCGCCAATAATGATATTTTCTCTAAGCCGCTAACCATCTGAGCCCCCACGTCCGCCACTTTCGTTTCTTGGCAGACCCTGTACGTACCATAAGTTTGGTTAAACTCGGATATGACGAGCACAGGCGCCGTCGCCTTGTCAGTGCGCGAGTGTAACGGGACAGACATTGTTAGGAGGTACCCCCTGCCACGCACCGCGCGTGTGTCGCAGGGCGGGCCGCCGCTGACAGCGCCCACACACGCACGGACCTGTGGCCTCCACTCCACCTCTCTGGCTGTGTCCCCCCTTCCCCGCGCTGTGGCCACGCACACCGCACCATGCCGCTACCTCGAGGTCAGCTGCGCCGCCTGCGCGGTGCGGTGCCCAGCTGCCAGCTGTCCTCCAGCAGGCGTCGCCCATTCCGCCCCGGGAGGAGCACTCATTTGTCACACTGAAAGTAAACACGAGCTCACATAGAAGAACAGGACAGGAAATGCTATGGAGGTGTAGTCTGTCTGCAGAATGACAATCTAAGTTCCCTTTCCCGGAAGAGAGCTACTGCGGCCGTTTGTTAGCGATGCGCGCGCGGTGCCGGACGGGCCCGTTTAGTTTACTTCGTGCCGTTAGAGTGGTCGCTGTCCAAGAGCCAGAGAGCTGGCGTCCGTGGCAAGACAAAATTGTTGTTGTTGTTGTTGTTGTTGTTGTCTTCAGTCCTGAGACTGGTTTGATGCAGCTCTCCATGCTACTCTATCCTGTGCAAGCTGCTTCATCTCCCAGTACCTACTGCAACCTACATCCTTCTGAATCTGCTTGGTGTACTCATCTCTCGGTCTCCCTCTACGATTTTTACCCTCCAAGCTGCCCTCCAATGCTAAATTTGTGATCCCTTGATGCCTCAAAACATGTCCTACCAACCGATCCCTTCTTCTAGTCAAGTTGTGCCACAAACTTCTCTTCTCCCCAATCCTATTCAATACCTCCTCATTCGTTACGTGATCTATCCACCTTATCTTCAGTATTCTTCTGTAGCACCACATTTCGAAAGCTTCTATTCTCTTCTTGTCCAAACTAGTTAACGTCCATGTTTCACTTCCATACATGGCTACACTCCAAGCAAATACTTTCAGAAACGACTTCCTGATACATAAGTCTATATTCGATGTTAACAAATTTCTCTTCTTCAGAAACGCTTTCCTTGCCATTGCCAGTCTACATTTTATATCCTCTCTACTTCGACCATCATCAGTTATTTTACTTCCTAAATAGCAAAACTCCTTTACTACTTTAAGTGTCTCATTTCCTAATCTAATTCCCTCAGCATCACCCGATTTAATTTGACTACATTCCATTATCCTCGTTTTGCTTTTGTTAATGTTCATCTTATATCCTCCTTTCAAGACACTGTCCATTCCGTTCAACTGCTCTTCCAAGTCCTTTGCCGTCTCTGACAGAATTACAATGTCATCGGCGAACCTCAAAGTTTTTACTTCGTCTCCATGAATTTTAATACCTACTCCAAATTTTTCTTTTGTTTCCTTTACTGCTTGCTCAATATACAGATTGAATAACATCGGGGAGAGGCTACAACCCTATCTCACTCCTTTCCCAACCACTGCTTCCCTTTCATGCCCCTCGACTCTTATGACTGCCATCTGGTTTCTGTACAAATTGTAAATAGCCTTTCGCTCCCTGTATTTTACCCCTGCCACCTTCAGAATTTGAAAGAGAGTATTCCAGTCAACATTGTCAAAAGCTTTCTCTAAGTCTACAAATGCTAGAAACGTAGGTTTGCCTTTTCTTAATCTTTCTTCTAAGATAAGTCGTAAGGTCAGTATAGCCTCACGTGTTCCAACATTTCGACGGAATCCAAACTGATCCTCCCCGAGGTCCGCATCTACCAGTTTTTCCATTCGTCTGTAAAGAATTCGCGTTAGTATTTTGCAGCTGTGACTTATTAAACTGATAGTTCGGTAATTTTCACATCTGTCAGCACCTGCTTTCTTTGGGATTGGAATTATTATATTCTTCTTGAAGTCTGAGGGTATTTGGCCTGTCTCATACATCTTGCTCACCAGCTGGTAGAGTTTTGTCATGACTGGCTTTCCCAAGGCCGTCAGTAGTTCTAATGGAATGTTGTCTACTCCGGGGGCCTTGTTCCGACTCAGGTCTTTCAGTGCTCTGTCAAACTCTTCACGCAATATCGTATCACCCATTTCGTCTTCATCTACATCCTCTTCCATTTCCATAATATTGTCCTCAAGTACATCACCCTTGTATAAACCTTCTATATACTCCTTCCACCTTTCTGCCTTCCCTTCTTTGCTTAGAACTGGGTTGCCATCTGAGCTCTTGATATTCATACACGTGGTTCTCTTCTCTCCAAAGGTCTCTTTAATTTTCGTGTAGGCAGTATCTATCTTACCCCTAGTGAGATAAGCCTCTACATCCTTACATTTGTCCTCTAGCCACCCCTGTTTAGCCATTTTGCACTTCCTCTCGATCTCATTTTTGAGACGTTTGTATTCCTTTTTGCCTGCTTCATTTACTGCATTTTTATATTTTCTCCTTTCATCAATTAAATTCAATATTTCTTCTGTTACCCAAGGATTTCTAGCAGCCCTCGTCTTTTTACCTACTTTATCCTCTGCTGCCTTCACTACTTCATCCCTCAGAGCTACCCATTCTTCTTCTACTGTATTTCTTTCCCCTATTCCTGTCAATTGTTCCCATATGCTCTCCCTGAAACTCTGTACAACCTCTGGTTCTTTCAGTTTATCCAGGTCCCATCTCCTTAATTTCCCACATTTTTGCAGTTTCTTCAGTTTTAATCTACAGGTCATAACCAATAGATTGTGGTCAGAGTCCACATCTGCCCCTGGAAATGTCTTACAACTTAAAACCTGGTTTCTAAATCTCTGTCTTACCATTATATAATCTATCTGATACCTTTTAGTATCTCCAGGGTTCTTCCACGTATACAACCTTCTTTCATGATTCTTAAACCAAGTGTTACCTATGACTAAGTTGTGCTCTGTACAAAATTCTACTAGGCGGCTTCCTCTTTCATTTCTTAGCCCCAATCCATATTCACCTACTATGTTTCCTTCTCTCCCTTTTCCTACACTCGAATTCCAGTCACCCATTACTATTAAATTTTCGTCTCCCTTCACTATCTGAATAATTTCTTTTATTTCATCGTACATTTCTTCAATTTCTTCGTCATCTGCAGAGCTAGTTGGCATATAAACTTGTACTACTGTAGTAGGTGTGGGCTTCGTATCTATCTTGGCCACAATAATGTGTTCACTATGCTGTTTGTAGTAGCTTACCCGCATTCCTATTTTCCTATTCATTATTAAACCTACTCCTGCATTACCCCTATTTGATTTTGTGTTTATAACCCTGTAATCACCTGACCAGAAGTCTTGTTCCTCCTGCCACCGAACTTCACTAATTCCCACTATATCTAACTTTAACCTATCCATTTCCCTTTTTAAATTTTCTAACCTACCTGCCCGATTAAGGGATCTGACATTCCACGCTCCGATCCGTAGAACGCCAGTTTTCTTTCTCCTGATAACGACATCCTCCTGAGTAGTCCCCGCCCGGAGTTCCGAATGGGGGACTATTTTACCTCCGGAATATTTTACCCAAGAGGATGCCATCATCATTTAATCATACAGTAAAGCTGCATGTCCTCGGGAAAAATTACGGCTGTAGTTTCCCCTTGCTTTCAGCCGTTCGCAGTACCAGCACAGCTAGGCCGTTTTGGTTAATGTTGCAAGGCCAGATCAGTCAATCATCCAGACTGTTGCCCCTGCAACTACTGAAAAGGCTGCTGCCCCTCTTCAGGAACCACACGTTTGTCTGGCCTCTCAACAGATATCCCTCCGTTGTGGTTGCACCTCCGGTACGGCCATCTGTATCGCTGAGGCACGCAAGCCTCCCCACCAACGGCAAGGTCCGTGGTTCATGGGGGGGCTTTTTTTGGTAGACTCATCAAACCACCCTCGTATACACTCGACGTCACCTGCTAGTCCGACATGACACACGTCTCACACAAGTGAGCAATTTTTAGGCAAACAAAAGTTTCCCATTGTACTCCCGACAAGTATTTGCTTTACTTGCACCTGAGCCATGCGGTCGTTACACTTCGGAACTCAAGACATCGTTACTCCGCGATATTTATATTACATCTCTTGAGCTAGTTCATCCTGTGTGGCCAGAAGATCAAATTCAAATGGTTAAATGGCTCTGAGCACTATGGGAATTAACATCTGAGGTCATCAGTCCCCTAGAACTTAGAACTACTTAAACCTAACTAACCAAAGGGCATCACACACATCCAAACCCGAGGCAGGATTCGAACCTGCGACCGTAGCAGTCGCGCGGTTCCAGACTGAAGTGCCTAGAACCGCTCGGCCCAACCGGCCGGCCTGGCCAGAAGATACCGCGCACTTACGTTGCTTGATGTACACAGTTTTGCAGTTTACTTGATTAAGAAGATGTTGTAAGTTTTTGAACCATGTTGGTAATACGATGTCGTAAGCTAACTGAATATTACTGCAATTTGCACCTGATAGTATATTCTCGCAACGCCTGCGAAAATTCTGAGACTGAAATTAATATAGACCGTTGGGTCATCGCTAGATATTATAAAAGTCCCTCGCCGCGTATTTTTCCGTTTTGCATGTAAGGGCTAATCTCTGGAACTATTGTAGGCATTTTGATACTGTTTTCATTAAGAGAGATATTGATTCACGGAGGTTTGTGTGTATAATTTGTTACCGCGACGCCAGACAGGTCGCCCGATTGTAGACACTTGAAGCTACCAGTGTGAAGCAGTCCAGGTCGCTAGTTAATCTGTCACACGGACAGTCACGGCCCTGTTACACACGCCTAGGACACACCCGATATCACTTGAGTGTCTGTAGATGGTACTCCATCCAGGATGAAGTGTTGACTACTGCAATTTCGGAAACACTATGAAACGTCCCCTTAGAAAAATTATACAAGACTGTGCTTAAACTGACACACAATATTTTTTTTGCGCAACGCAATCTGACTTTCAGTAATCCCTACAAGAGAATGGCCCTGACTAAAATTAATCTACATGTTTCACAAATCACTTACCTCACAAAAATCTTCGTTACTCAAGCTACTGCAATACAGCAAGCGCCACTACTGCCAGCTAAATAAAAGATTCAAAGTACTGAAGGCACTAACTACTGACAGGCATAGTTAGCAAATGGAAGATTTTAATACAGAACAAACAATGTATTTACCTTAATAGTCATAATATATATATATATATATATATATATATATATATATATCAGTTCGTGACACCAATTCTTACAAATTTCAAAACTCCGCCATCTCTCTCCCCACGTCCACCACTGCTGGCGGCTCACCTCCAACTGCGCAACGCTACGCGCTGTTAGCATCCAGCTGCCGCTGCCCAACACTACAATGGCAGACAACAATGCAAACTAAACACAGACTGCGCACAGCACACCCAGTGATTTTTCATACAGAGCGCTACGTAGCGGCGGCGTTACCAATAAAAAAAACTAAACAGCCTACTTACAACTATTTAGATACAGGACCACGGACAACATCCTCAAAGTTTTCGCAACCTGTGGTAATAGATCCATTATTTCAGCGCCCTGACGTACACTCAGCGAGACAGTTGAAATATTTACGTCCATCGTTTCCACACTGAGAGTAACTGCTTGTTACGCCTATGTGAAAGTAAGGCACGGCAGTGACGCGCCATCTCTCGAGGAACTCAACTGGTAGTTCCTACTCTTTCTGGGGACGTGCGTAACAGTGATGGCGCGTGTTTCGCGGAACTGTGACACTCTTCAGTCTCAGGACAGACGCCTGCCGAGTGGTTTACGACGCACCCACCGGACCCACCTGCTGCTCTCCACGCAATACTTGTCACGCCGTCGCATGCTGTATGCCAGAAGCTGTTCCGTAGTGTTGTTCTGCAACCCGTCATTCGCGAGGAGATGGATTTAATGAGAATCAGCTCTGAACTTAATGATTTGCCTTTAATTAACACCTTCTGTCAGTACCTGCTTGGGTTCCATTCGAGCTGCTGCATCTTACTAATCAATAAAAATCTGAAATACGTCATATTGGGCTCATGTTACACGGAATGTTTTATTCGAATTATTCTACATCAAGTGGTTCAAATGGTTCTGAGCACTATGGGACTTAAATTCTAAGGTCACCAGTCCCCTAGAACTTAGAACTACTTAAACCTAAGTATCCTAAGGACATCACACACGTCCATGCCCGAGGCAGTATTCGAACCTGCGACTGTAGCGGTCGCGTGGTTCCAGACTGAAGCGCCTAGAACCGTTCGGCCACACCGGCTGGCTATTCTACATCACCACCTCCTAAAATACGCTGGGGTGCAAAACATTAGGATGCAAGTAACTGTCGCATGCTGTACCACTGCCAAGTAAAGTAGCTCGATGAAACTTGGACCGCACGTAGAAAAAAACTGCTACGGCATACTATAGTAGGTCACTGATAGAAATACAGAAATGACACATTTTTGAAAGAAAATAATAACACCGAAGTCACCTCGATTCGCGACGGTCTCGTGAACATTAAAAAGTCCGTCCGTCGAATATCCTCTCGTTCCGACAGCTGCTCCACCTGCTATATTTGATGCTTCGAATAAAGGTGTCATTTCGTTCGTCTCATTGCGTATTTCTTTGGCTTTCTTCACTGTACTGTAGCAGCTCTGTCTACGCACGTTCCAAGTTAAATTAAGCTATGTGACGTGGCAGTTACACGTCAAGCGAAATTTACTTCCGTCCTTAAGTTTTGCATACCAGTGTATTTACTATTCCCCTGAGGCACTCTGCATACTCCGAAACCTTAGGATTGAAGACCGAGGATAAAACACGCACCGACTTGACTCTAACGCTACGAAAGTGTGTAGAGAAGAAAAATGAAATGTGCTTGCGGCATTTTTTGTCCCAAGTCTCCTTCTTTCGAGTTCGGCCTTGTGGTGCAAGTATTTTTTATTTGGCGTCACTTCGGCGACTTGTGTGTTGACGATGAAATAATGACGAGGACAACACAGACACCCAGCCCCGAGATGAGGAAATCCCCGATCCGAAAAACCCACCGTGGTTCAACAACAAAGTTAGAAAACTACTGCGAAAGCAAAGAGAGCTTCACTGCAAGTTTAAACGCAGCCAAAACCTCTCAGAAAACAGAAGCTAAACGATGTCAAAGTTAGCGTAACGAGGGCTATGCGTAAAGCGTTCAGTGAATTCGAAAGTACAATTCTATGTACCGACTTGACAGAAAATTGTAGGAAGTTCTCGTCTTACGTTAAATCAGCAAGTGGCTCGAAACAGCATGTCCAGACACTCCGGGATGATGATGGAATTGAAACAGAGGATGACACGCGTAGAGCTGAAATACTAAACACCTTTTTCCAAAGCTGTTTCACAGAGGAAGACCGCACTGCAGTTCCTTCTCTAAATCCTCGCACAAACGAAAAAATGGCTGACATCCAAATAAGTGTCCAGGGAATAGAAAAGCAACTGGACTCACTCAGCAGAGGAAAGTCCACTGGACCTGACGGAATACCAATTCGATTCTACACAGAGTACGCGAAAGAACTTGCCCCCCTTCTAACAGCCGTGTACCGCAAGTCTCTAGAGAAACGGAAGGTTCCAAATGATTGTAAAAGAGCACAGGTAGTCCCAGTTTTCAAGAAGGGTCGTCGAGCAGATGCGCAAAACTATAGGCCTATATCTCTGACGTCGATCTGTTGTAGAATTTTAGAACATGTTTTTTGCTCTTGTATCATATCATTTCTTGAAACTCAGAATCTACTCTGTAGGAATCAACATGGATTCCGGAAACAGCAGTCGTGTGAGATCCAACCCGCTTTATTTGTTCATGAGACCCAGAAAATACTAGATACAGGCTACCAGGTAGCTGCCATTTTCCTTGACTTCCGGAAGGCGTTCGATACAGTTCCGCTTTGTCGCCTGATAAACAAAGTAAGAGCCAACGGAATATCAGACCAGCTGTGTGGCTGGATTGAAGAGTTTTTAGCAAACAGAACACAGCATGTTGTTCTCAATGGAGAGACGTCTACAGACGTTAAAGTAACCTCTGGCGTGCCACAGGGGAGTGTTATGGGACCATTGCTTCTCACAATATATATAAATGACCTAGTAGATAGTGTCGGAAGTTCCAAGCGGCTTTTCGCGGATGATGCTGTAGTATACAGAGAAGTTGGAGCATTAGAAAATTGTAGCGAAATGTAGGAAGATCTGCAGCGGATAGGCACTTGGTGCAGGGAGAGCCAACTGACCCTTAACATAGACAAATGTAATGTATTGCGAATACATAGAAAGAAGGATCCTTTATTGTATGATTATATGGTAGTGGAACAAACACTGGTAGCAGTTACTTCGGTAAAATATCTGGGAGTATGCGTGCGGAACGATTTGAAGAGGAATGATCATATAAAATTAATTGTTGGTAAGGCGGGTATCAGGTTGAGATTCATTGGGAGAGTCCTTAGAAAAAGTAGTCCATCAACAAAGTAAGTGGCTTACAAAACACTCGTTGACCTATACTTGAGTAATGGTCATCAGTGTGGGATCCGTACCAGATCGGGTTGACGGAGGAGATACAGAAGATCCAAAGAAGAGCGGCGCGTTTCGTCAAAGGGTTATTTGGTAAGTGTGATAGCGTTACGGAGATGTTTGGCAAACTCAAGTGACAGACTCTGCAAGAGAGGCGCTCTGCATCGCGGTGTAGCTTGCTGTCCAGGTTTCTAGAGGGTGCGTTTCTGGATGAGGTATCGAATATATTGCTTCCCGCTACTTATACCTCCCGAGGAGATCACGAATGTGAAATTAGAGAGATTCGAGTGCGCAGGGAGGCTTACAGACAGTTGTTCTTCCCGCGAACCGTACGCGACTGGAACAGGAAAGGGAGTAAATGACAGTGGCAGCTAAAGTGCCCTCCGCCACACACCGTTGTGTGGCTTGAGGAGTATAAATGTAGACGTAGATGGGGACTCGAACCCGGGACCACTTGACGGAGTGTCAGCAGCGCTAACCGTAAGACCGCGAGCAGAGGAGAGGAGGCACTTGTTAATGAAGCGAGTGTGAGGAGAGCGCGGGCGTGGGCGGCGGCCCGTGGGCAGGGCAGGTAGCGAGCAGCAGCGGCGGCGCGGTCCCGGCGGCCAGCATCCAGCGGCAGCGGCAGTGCGGCGTGAGGCCCCGGCGCGGCAGGTCGGCTGCGCTGCGTGTGTCCGTGCGTGCCTGCGTGTGTCCTCCGACCGCGAGTGCCGGTGCTGCCGCGAGGTTGGCTCGCCGTGCTCTTCCCGCGCGTGTGTGTGTGTGACCGCCGCAGCAGCAGGTACGCCTTTGTTTACGCGCCTGAGGACGGCAGCGAGCGGCCTGCTGGCGCCGCCGACGCTGACGTCACCTCTGGAGTCCTTCCCACCTCCACAGTGGGCCCTCCGTCCTCCCGCCGCTGTGCCGCTCCTCTGCCAGCTCCCTCGTGTGACGTCACTACTGACCGGAGGTAAACAGTGGACTGACGCGCTCGCTGCCGCAGCCGCTGTGTCGTTACAGCTCCTCAGAAAGCGCCTGAGGCGCGTGCGGCTGCGGCAGATTCCTTGCCCACTCTTACGTAATGTGGTTCTTTCGTACGGCGAAAGCGGCGACTCTGCCGTCGAGTCCGACCCGAGGGCGGGGCGTCGTATTGCCAGTCTGCAACCGTCGCCGTGTCTGCAAATGCTTATGTGCCTACCACGATCGCCATTTCTCAACTGCTTTTGTCTTCGTAGTTAGTAGGTAGGACCCACTCATACTGCAAACTTCTGTACCTTCCATGCAAGTCAGGTAGCGCTTTCTTTGTGTTAATGTAATACTTAAAAAATATACAGAACATAGATTTAAAATTGTCACCTGATATGTTGTTAAATTAGACTTTTAAAATATAGTTAACACCGAATGTAGTATTTCTTATGAAACAGAGCGACTCGTCCGCTCGCCCAGATGGCAGGTCGGATTCTTTTCCTTACTCGCCGTGAGCTAGTTCGGAACTGGTGCAAATTCAACGGCGCTTACTCACCAATTTCTCAGACAAGGATGCGTAGGTAGGTTTCAGGTAATCGAAAGCAGTCACTGGCGTTCGACTGAGTGCTCAACGGAAAGATTTGATGAGCGCTGGAACAAAACCCGATATATCCACTTTTGATGTATTCGCGTGTTCGAGCTGTAGGGGGTAGGACTAATAATACATGCTGCCGCTAAATAATTTTCAGCACAACGCGACATCAAGTGTTTTATGGTGTCTTTCTTCATTTTGTAACTTGTGGAGCCATTTAGAGATCGCTATTTGTTACTTCCTGTGTTAACAGCAAATGCGGATTTATCGGTTTTTGTTCCGGCGCTGCTCATTTCTGAGCCAGTCGTGACTGGCGTGGTAAGCGTGATGTCAGAAGGACTGTAGGTATGAGACGCTTTAATGATTGCTGGTTTTTTCGATATTGGGGGTCAGAAAGTTTTCAAAGTTACAATGTGTGAAAAAGAGTGTACCTCCAACGTCTGCTCCGATACCAGTTAAATCACTGGTCTTTGGCATTCGTCTAAAATGGCTCACTGCGTCTGTGACGAATCTAAGTCGGTGTTTCCAGACAAGCTTTGAACCACCATGTTGCTCACAATCCACTGTCTTAACGGGAAGATCGTCTGGTTCCGTCGTAATTGCGGGGTTAGACTCTGAAGGGATCCGTGTACGTGGATTGCTCTCTCGTTCTTCGTAGGTGAACAACTTCTGTTCTACAAATTTTTAGCGATACGCGAGCAGCTCCTTCTCATCCGGTTCCTGATAGTGTTGACATATTTACGTCAGCAGTATGGCGAACAAACCCTTTCTGCAGTATCTCTAACACTAGTGAGTCAGGGCTGAAAGATAGGGGTGGAAGCAAGTGTGCGTGTGCTTTATGAAGCATAATACTTTAATTCGTTGGCTATCTTTAATGTGCTATCACTTTCAAAGATACTCGTCTCTTTATTATGAGCGCTGAAATCCTCGACCTTATAAGTGTAGGAGAAGTCAGGCGTACTATTCTGTACGTCCCACCGAAGCTGTTGCAACACGAATAATTCCTCTGTTAAATGGTTCGCCAAAGTACTTCAAACATCTTAGTTCTGAATGGAAATTCGCCTACTTTATTAAGTTCATATTGAACAAATCGGACAGCGGAGAGGATTGCTGTTCGCGTCTTCTCGGGGGTATGGTCAGACATAAAATGAGTGAAGTATACCAGGAGCTGAATGTACCGTAGGCTGTTCGTCACACTTCCCGTGAGCTGAATGCGATGTCGTTGTACGTCAGCTTCAAACGGCTTCCCTAATCGATCTCGTAGTAAGACGCTAATCGTCGTAACGCATGTCTGTACGGAATGGTACCTCTCGAAGTGAGTCGCAGGTGTGGGAGACACATTTATCGCTCGGTCCAGTGTTAATCACAGGCGCTTTTCGTTCGATGCAGCTGGACTTGTGAAGCGTGTTCCTGTACGTGAAGTTGAAGGTATTTTCGTGCATGTCGTTGTCGGGCTGGCTGTGAAGGCAGCGACGTGCGGTGCGTGGCAGAGAGCGCTGACGGGGGACCAGCTCAGCTCGGGCTGCGCGTGTCGCAACACAGCGCAGCGCAGCGCCACGTGCAGCGTGACGTCACAGCGGCCCGCGCCGCCCCACACCTGTAGGCCCCCTGCCGCCGCCATCGAGGCGCCGCCGCCGTGATTTCCCCCCCCCCCCCCCCCCCCCCTTCAAATTTCTCTGCAGTTCACACACGAGTGCTTCGCACAAGGCGCACACACCACTTCCGAACTACTTCGCTAGCATATATGCGATTGCAGTCTTTCTCGGCGTATTCCACTGATGAATTCTTCTCGGGTTATCAGCCGAGTGGTGGCGTCGCCTTGTCACAACGTTTCAATGAGTTTTGTACCCATCATCTTCTGGCTAGCGTTACGCACACTCGCGGGCGGTGCGTGAAGAATCACCCCAACCCGTCCGTGCCATCTCTGATTCGTTTGATCTCGGTGGTCTTTCCTCCCTATGCGAGTATGAGGCGACAAAGCATTCTGAAAGCTGGCGATCGATGCTTCGAGAAAAGATTTCGCCGCTGAGGAGAACGCCTTTCTATTAATGACCACCATTCCATTTCTTATCATAGCTGTGACACTAGCTTCCTTATTTCATGATAACACAAACGAGGTCCCCTCCTTTCAACTTTTTCGATGCATCTGTCAGTAGAGTACTGCGCAGAAATACTCCACAAGATGACCGACAAGCGTAGTGTAAGCAGAATCCTTAGAGGGTGTTCCGCCAGTAAAATTGGTGTTTCGTTCGTTTCCTGTACAACATTATCTGTATGTTCGTTGAAATTAAAAAATTATTCCTAACTTCTGTCTGTTCTTCGCACCTTATTAGACACCTTTTCTAAATCATTTTGTTATTCCGTTTGACTTCGTTAGTCAGTAAATAGGGGCATTATCTGCCAACAAACAACACTGTCATGTGGAACTTGCCTTTCTCTAAACGAATTTCCGACACTTACTACACACCGTGATCTGTGACTGTTCTGGCAGGAAATCACGTAGCTTCTGGCGAATTTATACGTACAGTGTGTCGCAGGGGGAATGATCAGTAGTCAGGGATGTGACACAAACTGTCATTCGAAGGAAAAAGTCTAGTAAAAGTGAACTCTGAAACTCACACCTGAAGAGCTGTGAGCACTTATTCGGTGTCTTACACTAGCGAAGATGACTAGTGCACGTACCTTTTCAGGTATGCTCTTTAGAGTCCACGTTTAATGGACCTTTTTTTTCTAGTCTTGGCAAGCCAAGTACGCGTCACGTTCTGTGAGCCGCTTCCTACACGCGGAAGGAGTAACACCTACCAATTTTTTTTTTTTTTTTCCACGGATCAAAACGGTTTACGGCGAAGGTGTTATGAACAGAACTAGCGTGTTCATGTGCTGCAGGGCGTTTAGTGGAGACCGAAAAAATGTTCGTGACGAACAGAGGAGTGGAAGGCCTTCCACTTTGATGAGATGGTGCAAAAATCGAGGAAACTATTCGTGAAGACCGCCGATTGACAGTGGACGAAATTTCTGCGACGTTTCCACAGCTCTCCAGACGTCTCTCATACGAGACACTCACAGGAACACTTGGATACCGGGAACTGTGCCCAAGACGGGTCCCAAAGCAGCTGACAGAGCAGTACAAGAAAAATCTGGTCAGTGGCGCTCGCGAGTTTTTCGAGCGACTCGAATTAGAAGGTGCAGATTTTCTGAGCTCTACTGTGGCCGGAAGTGACACGTGGATGTGGCTCATTACACGCCTGAGGCAAAAACTGAGTCGTCACACCAATTGGCCATCTGCCAAAAGTTTCAAAACCATAATTCCGAACGAAAAATGTGGTGGCCGCAGTGTTTTGGGACTGAAAAGACATAATTTTGGTCGAATTTCTGCCTCGGGGGAAACCGTTGCACAACGATATTTTGAGACCCAGAAAAACTGAATAGGATCATTCAAAACAAAAGGAGGGCAGTGCTGACGAGAAGAGAGTACGTGTTGCACGACACGCTCGTCCTCAAACAGCCTCAGCCACCGAGGCGTTCTCGGACTCAATTGGTTAGGGTGTTTAGAACCATAGCCAGTATTCCCCTGCCATGGCGCTTTCAGATTGTCATCTTTTCACCTGCAGGTGCAGAAAGAAGCGAGGGAAGGAGCCGGCAGGAGCATAAAGAAGCTTGTGCCACGGTTCACCCCACGCACTGGACTGGAAAAATAGTTAACAAGTGTGTGAACAACATACTGTACGTCTTTTCAATTACAGTTCCCTAAACAAATATATAGAAATCTAATAAACTTACTTTTGGATCATGCCTAGAATATACATTGTTTTTTTCTCCAATATTTGTACCACGTGACTGACTTCAGTAGTGACTAATTACGTCTGTTGTCAGAGAAAATCACGATTTATCTTTCTTGGACAGTGCAAAATTGCATTTCCTTACGCTAACAGTAAATTGACGGTCTGTGCTGATATTTTGTGCGGATGTGATTGGATTACTGCCAGTTTTACCGGATAGAATATCCTCGCTTCTCTGCATGTCTGCACAGTCCGAACAGAAATATTGTCGTCAGCCAGATAGTTTCGATCCGTCTGTGCGCTGTTGAGGATTATTTATGTATTTCCGGTTATAGAGCAGTGTCTGAAGGAGGGAGCTATCAGATCAGCGCAAGACTGCTGTAGTTCATTGCAAGTTTCTTGTTTCACATAAGTAACAAATTTTATGATCTCAATTCCGCTTTGTTCCCGCAAATGGCAACATAACCTTGTAACAAACTTCTTACATTCATCGTGTGATGTATCTGTTACCTTACACACGCGTCTTTGTTGTCAAAATAGAGCCGGCCGGAGTGGCCGAGCGATTCTAGGCGCTACAGTCTGACACCGCGCGACTCCTACGGTCGCAAGTTCGAATGCTGCCTCGGTCATGGATGTGTGTAATGTCCTTAGGTTAGTTCTAGGGGACTTATGACCTCAGAAGTTAAGTCCCATAGTGCTCAGAGCCATTTGAACCATTTTGTCAAAATAGGCTATATGTAGCACCTAAAAGTGAAATTTATCTTACTGAAAAGGTGGCATGTAGCGTCTCGCTGAGAGAAATACGTTGTCACATTTGGAGTAAGTATCTCTGTGACATTGTGTGGCAACGTAAATGCTGGCAGCTAATACATCACCTTGGCTGCTAGGTATTTGAAGATGTATCTCTCTTCAGATTGGGAATTAGGTCCCTTTGGACACGTCAGTATCAATAATGGCTTGTGGGAGCAGACGACGCCAGCTGTGTGGGGCACTTGTTTTTGCGAATAACACTCCCTTACAGGTGTCACTAGCATAGTACCTAGTTTATCTATCTCTATTGCGCCCCACGGTGGTGTTTTGCACGTCAACAGAGCGTGCGAGTCAATTGTAAGCTGTGTAAAGCAGAAATAATTTTGTGATAGGCTCATCAATTTGCTGATCGCACGTGAGGTTTGCATCGATTCTGGAAGTGTTTACTTTTGAGTTCTAGCGACGCTACGTGGACGTCATGGTGTCGTAACACGGGAAAAGAAATTACGGAGACGTTTGGTCAGCGGCTGCAGCACCCCACGCACTATTCCTCCGACGGAGCAGCCAGGATAGCACACTGCCCGTCGGCACATGTTGAGATCTCTCAAAGGAACTCTAGATTTATTTCATTCTGTAACCGGATGTCGCAGTTCGCAGTGGGAATTAGTGTAGCATTTATCCGTTTGAGTCGTCACAATTTTTAAACTTTTCTTATCCGTGGATTCTTCATGTTAACTCCTCCGTGAAAGCAATGTTTGTGCCACTATTGTCACGAGAAGTAACGTTAGTGTCTTAGACCCAGTGCCTGTGGCCCGGCCTAGCAACATGTCATTTGTAGTTCAACGTATTACGCGTCACTTTACGTGACAGGTTCTCAGTCTCTGTCGTACTGACAAAAACTATGTGCTCCTTACTCTGCGAACACTGCAAACAGTATATTAGAGTCATTGAAGTGCAATAAGTACAGGAATGAGGATGAAATCAGTGATGATATCAGTGCAGCTGGTTCAGGACTGCCGAATCTGCAGTGTAATTGAAAATGTCGTTAGCGGCAGCGTTAGCAGTCGGGCTGTGTGAGGCCCGACCGCGGCGGGTGCTGATTCTGCAGCCCTGGCGTTCTCACACACTACAGCAGCAACACGGGGGAACGGCTTATCTTCCCAGTAGCGGTAGTTACCAGCAGACTTTGATTCACTGGAATGAAATTACTTTGTCTATAAAGTATCTATAACGTGTGATTGAATCAAGTACAAAATGATTGTTGTAGCGATATCGTGAAGGTTAACAGCGTTCCGTGTCGCCTGTTATATTGTATTTGTATCTACTGCATTTTACACGATTGACCGAACGCCGTCTACAAGCCGAAAAACCAAATCACAAATGTTGAAAATTTTATGAAATGCAGAGGGGACCAAAAAAAATGTATCCCCTGTTTAAAAGTCCATAACTTGCAAACTAACTGACGGATTTGTCTCATTTTTGGTGAAAGTGTAGCTTACAGTCCAACTTAAAGATATCACTGTAGGTGTTCGAAATGGTCACCATTAACATCCACACACAAACGATCCCGCCGAACTGCAGCACGAACTACTGACTGCAACGTGTTCAGTCGGATATTTGCACATGAATGTGCGACGGATTCTCGAAGTTCATCCAATGTGCTTGGCTTTTGTCGATAAACGACGTCCTTTAGTGCTCCCCACACGTGAAAGCCCAGAGGAGCTAGATGTCGGGAACGTGGTGAATACTTCACAGCACCTCTACGGCCTATCCATCTTCCTGGTAGATTTTCGTCGCGATATGTACTAACACGATTTTGGTAGTGGGCTGAGGCACCATCGTGTTGAAAGTAAACTCTTCCGTCTCCATACAAGTCTCGGATGGTAGGTAAAATGGATGTCTGAAGCTTCTGAAGGTACACCTCACCGGTAACTGTGCCGTCAAAGAAGAATGGCCCAATCAAGCCCCGGTAAAAGACAACCCACACCACACATTTACTCCTGGCAAGTTCACGGCTTTGTCTACATGGACATTCGGATTTTCGTTGCCCCAATAGATGCAATTGTGGCGATTTACTGTACCATTGAGTTTGAACTGTGCCTCATCAGACCACACAATCATCTCTGCAAACTCTTCATCGTTGCGCACCATGTTAGTAAACCACCCGCAGTACTCCATTCTACGATCTGGGTCGTCTTTGTTCATTGCGTGTATCGATCGTGGGATGTAGCACTTCCGCTTTGCTGTCTTGAAAATTCGCCGAACACTTGAGCGATTCACTCCAGTTTCACGAACACACTGTCTCACAGACTTCTGTGGTGAGCGAGTGAATTGTTGTAACACACGACCGGAGTTAGCTGGACTTGTTACTGTTACAGGTCGTCCAGATCGTTGTTTGTGTACATCTTTAACACAGCCTTCGGCTTCAAATTTGTCTCAAACGCAACGCGACGCGATAAACGTGTCGGTGGCTCTGTTTGATACTCATTTCGCCCTTGCCATTGATCCCCATTAATGTTTTCGTACTTAAAATAACACTTAAAAACTGACTTCCTTTCATCGAATGCAAGCCTCGCGCCAGCCATGTTTACTCGAGTATCTAGGTGCAACTAAGAACAAAACACTATCTTGGGACTCTCATCTGACAACACAAAAAAAAGCAATACAACGCTTGTGTGGCGTTTGCCGTATCTACAAACTATTACACTACCAAAGATGAGACAATTAATTCGTCAGTTATGGACTTTTAAATAGTGGATACATTTTTTGGACCCCTCTGTATGTTTGATTGCGTGACACAGAAAATATTGTTTCTTAAGACGGCTTATAAGTTTGCGCTTGCAGGTATCAAAACGGCAACAGCACGTAGGCGTAGTGTTACCATATCTTTCAATATCCGCGATGGCAGGTGGAAGCACGAACATCAGTGTTTGAGATATAAGCGCCAGACTCCGTTCCTTCGAAAGCGAGAGCATCAACGAGCAAGTTCCAAATTAATAATAGTTATCGGAATACAGTAACTGTTGTCTTTAAACATAACCAAGCACTCTATGAGCTCATCTACGTGCTGACAAACTGTCGCTGGTATTCTTGGGGGAAGCATACTGAGCGAAGATACAGTACTGTAAGCCGTGGATTCCACATCGATATGAGAGCCGCAGATGTATAAATCTACTGATATATTGGACGAGGACAGGCTTTGTGAGAATAGTGGGGATACAAACACGTTTGTCGAGTTACATAAAATGGGAAAACGGGAAAAGAGAATTTATTTGTTAGGAAAGAAAGCCGAATAATTGAATAATTAATTACAAATATAGCTTTCTCTAACAGAGTGTGAAGATAAAATCTGTATGAAGCACCGACAGTGTATTTTAATATATAAACAGGGTGGTCCATTGATCGTGACCGGGTCAAATATCTCACGAAATAAGCGTCAAACGAAAAAATTACAGAAAACGAAACTTGTCTAGCTTGAAGGGGAAAACCAGGTGGCGCTATGATTGGCCCACTAGATGGCGCTGCCATAGGCCAAACGGATGTCAACTACGTTTTTTTTTTTAAACAGGATCCACCATTTTTATTACACATTCGTGTAGTACTTAAAGAAATATGAATGTTTTAGTTGGGCCACTTTTTTCGCTTTGTGGTAGATCGCGCTGTAATAGGCTCCAACGTATAAGTAAGTGATATATTTGGCCCGGTCACTATCAATGGACCACCCTGTATATGTAGTGAGCAGCAGTAGGAGAGGATAAGGTGAAGAATACAGGTAGCCACACAACGTGCAACAGGCGATACGAAGACAGCGCAGCGCCGGTGGGGACCGGGGCGGTGGGCGCCGATAATGCGGAAGTGCGGCGCCAGCTTCCGCGCCACCTGTTGCTGGCTGCGGCCGGCGCGCGCGGCGTCGCGACGCCAGGGGCAGGGTTTGAGGGGAGCCGGGGGTGGCATCGCGGCGGGGCGGCGCCTGTGTGGGCGGGCTGCCCCCGGGGGCGGCACCGGTCGGCAGGTGTGCTCCGCGCTGAGTCAGCGGCCGGTGTCGCAAGCGCCGGCGACCGGTCGCCCCCACCCCGCCGCCGCCGCCGCCGCTGCCGCACGTGGCCCCGCTCAGCTCAGCTCTGCCTGCAGCCGCCGGCTACTGGATGGGCTGAGCTTGTTATGCCTAGAGGCCATGGCCAGTTTTTCGTTCGCTTTGAAAGGCGTTAGTTTTTTTAACCGTACCGCTATGGTCAAATACAAAATTCTCTCTTGCTCAGTACCCGCTTCAAGCATTTGTGAAAATGTGAAACCGCGTACCCAGCTGTGTGGCTTGGAACGGACGCTACCCTAATACCTGTCCTGACCATGCTCATGGCGTCGAATTCATCTCGTACTGCAGGCTTGAATTTTTTTTAAAATTTCTGATTAGTTCTTATGGGACCAAACGGCTGAGGTCATCGGTCCCTAGGCTTACACACTACTTAATCTAACTTAAACTGACTTACTCTGAGGACAACACACACACACACACACACACACGCCCGAGGGACTACTCGAACTTCTTGGGGGGGGGGGCGGAGGGAGGGGGGGGGGGGGGGGAGAGCCGCGCGTACCGTGGCAAGTACAGGCGTAATTCGGCCATATCTTCACACTCAGAGTGTAAGAGTGAACTAAATCGTCCACGATGAGAGGTTAAGGACGGAAGGGGGTCAAAACTAGACGTAAATAAGAGTGGTCTGCAGGCTCAAACATGTATATTTTGATAAAAAAAAACGCAAATACATTACTAACAACTCACACGTTTGAACAAGTTTAAAAAGCTTTGAAATAGGTTACCTCAGTGACTGGATACGAGGTAATTATTAGGGTACCGGGAGACAACATTCAGCTGATCAAGAAAAACATAAATAATCGGAGGAGACGTACAAAACTACAGAATAAAACGTGTAACTGAGAGCGAGCTAGAGAGAACCGGCGCAATGATCGTCCTTTTGGTGCCTGTAGCAGCCCATTAAACTGCCTGAACAAGACAGGACGATACTTTCCGGCGCCTAACTGTACCTGCGACGGAATCGCCTCCTGGGGGCAAAACAACTCCAATGCCAACGAAGAGGAGCTCTCGGTGTGGCAGGTATTTAAAACCTCTGGTTCCGAAGAAAACAGCCTACTTCGCAGAGGGCTCAAGCGCGCACCTTGGGGCGGGTGTGCAGCGTAACGCGTGGTTGCCGGGCGGAGACTTCCAAACGGCGAAACTGTCGCCGTGGCGCCTGTCTGGCGTATTCGCGTAGTGTGTTCCTCATAGAGGGCTCCATTACAACGAAAACCGCCAACTTGTTGTTGGAAATTACAAACTTCCGAATTGGGTGCTATTGCGACCCGGGTGGGACCTGGGCAACGGGGCATCAGTACCGTGTGCTCGGCAGCTCCCATTCGCCCTCGCAGTACACACAGAATCGCGACTCGAATTAAGTCAAACTTAGCTATACCATTGATAGCCTCGAAGGCCTTTTAAGCTCTATAATTAATCTAATTCTTGTATGGCGATAATAATTTCACACCCCCGAAGTGTGTGTTGTGTCACACGCTCTACGCTTCACACGCGTGTAGGGATATTCAGACACTTCACACAGGGACATTAAAGCAATGGCGAGAACACTACAAGTAATTTGGCCGGGGTGCACGTGCCACATTCGAGTCTTCTTTGCTAGCCGACGCGAGGCCAGTTCTGCTTCCGTTAAATCGTGCAGTCTTTTCTGTAGTAATTGATCTCTTCTGAAGCACGTCCTTCCGACCTTATATTGAGACAGATTGTTGAAAAAAGTTGTGATTTCTTAAAGATTTTTAAATCTTCTGTTGGCAAACGATAGCAGTGACAGTTAAGGGGCTTTCCACGCCGAAAGTCCTCAGTGTTTTAGTAGAGCGTCTATCCGTCTTTTCCTCACTGAACAGCCTAAAACAACAACAGCAGTAACTCCATGTTTGCGCATTCACAATTCAGGCTGCTTGTTCGGCCAATTCTGCAAAAATGCTGTTGGGACTAGCCACGGCAATACTTCATCCGCGTGGCTATTCTATATAACATTCTTGAAACTTAACTGTTCGTGTAGCAGTGTTCGTCCAGATAGTTCCAGATGAGTATGCTCGTATTTCACGAAATAAACCGCAAATCATAACATTTTTTATCAATTCCATAGCTGGCAACACCAAACCCACTTCGAGCTATCTACGCATTTGGTGTGAAAACATTAACGTGTTAACAAACTTGTTTCAGAATAATATTTACATGTCTGTGCGTCAGATCATCAGTTTTATGCGTGATAAAGGGCGGGTCGTATTACGTCCGTATTTTTTTTAAAAAAAGTAAATCGCTATAAACGATACTGTGAAGGCCGCGGTAACGTAAACAGTTACTTTTAAGTGAGAGGTTACTATATAAACGGTGTTAACAGTTTATTTATTTGCGTGGATCATAATTAATAATCTCTCTTCAAATGGTTGCTTCAAATGGCTCTGAGCACTATGGGACTTAACATCTGTGGTCATCAATCCCCTAGAACTTAGAACTACTTAAACCTAACGAACCTAAGGACATCACACAGCACCCCGTCATCACGAGGTAGAGAAAATCCCTGACCCCGCCGGGAATCGAACCCGGGAACCCGGGCGTGGGAAGCGACAACTCTCTCTTTGATGTGGAGTGGGTCAGAGAGTTCATTATTATTACGACACACTTTGCCAGCAAAAGAGTGACAATATTAGTTTCAAACTGTCTTAATTTTTTCTTCGTTAGATTCTTGACATCGATGAGTAAATAAATTACGAAAGACTTCTGTCTGAATCCCTCACGCATTTAGAACCACCTTAAGACTTGCAGTGAAGTGTAGTGAAGTCATTTCTCCTTCTGGTATTGTGTTTATGAATGTTTTCTGAGACTGGTGTTGGCCTCATAAGTGGGTAAATGTGCTACGAGGCTGTCGTGAAGAGCCCTCCACGAGAGGTGCTGGGTGGACACACACACACACACACACACACACACACCTGCCAGTGTTACCCCTCCTACACGCTTCTGTGCAACAGACACTTGTATCGCCAATGAAGAGTTGCTGCAGAACACAATAGTATGAGATACTATAGAGTGAAATAGAGGAAAAATTGTGAACCTTAATTTACATTTTGAATTCCAATGTGCGCTATCACTTGTAGTAGAAAATGTGCAGTTCTTAGACGTTTAATACATACATGCCTTCCTCATTAGGTTCTCATCATCACCATAAAAAACGAAGAATTTAGAATATCGGTTTTCACTTCTCCTTCTTACGCGCTGAACTGGCCCCATGTCGATCTGACTTTCTTGTTTTAGCAGTTGAGTGAAAATGCAACGATGGTGTCTGTTATAGGACGTACAAGAATATTTCAAGTTACGAGTCACAACAGATGCGCGAGATACGAAAGACGTGCAGATATTCAGCTTGCAAATGAGAGTCTGTCGCCAGGACTAAATAACGCCTCGCCGGAGCAAACGTCAACAAATGAAATAAAAAATAAAGGTGAAAACGTATTGGGCTATCAGTTTACTGTTGAGACATGCTGTCGCTCGCTGTCCACCTGGAAGGCACGAGGCGGCTGAGCTCTCGCGGAGCCCCGTCGCAGACGGAGTGTTCAGAGCGACTGAAACGCGTGTGTTTGTGTGTGTGTGTGTGTGTGTGTGTGTGTGTGTGTGTGTGTGTGTGTGTGTGTGTGTGTGTGTGTGTGTGAGTGAGTGAGTGAGTGAGTGAAACACGTGTGTTTGTGTGTGTGTGTGTGTGTGTGTGTGTGTGTGTGTGAGTGTGTGTGTGTGTGTGTGTGTGTGTGTGAGTGAGTGTGTGTGTGAGTGAATGAGTGAAACACGTGTGTTTGTGTGTGTGTGTGAGTGAGTGAGTGGAACGGTGAGGTGTCGTAGTGTGGGCGACCGCCGCCTACCTGTCACGGACGTACTGTGCGAGCGACCGCTGTGTGCGTGTACCCGGGTGATGTGTTTCGCATCGGAGGACCATAGCTGCTGCAGACTGTCCGGAGCAAGCTTAAGCTGGTGACAGCGCAGTGATAAGCACGACTAATAAATCCTCAGTGATGCGAGAAATTTTATGTCCTCTGTATTAGGCTAGCACAGTGATTGCGATCTTGTGGCTTTTTTTAAAATAGATGGCTCACAAGAATACAGCTGTAATTCTACTGTGTAGTGTTAGACGGAAGTCCCATTCTCTCTTTGTCACAGGTGAAGTCCATAATTCGCCACATGCGTTTCAATGCCATAGAAATATTTGTAGATTAAGTGCGTCTCTCGCCTCGCAGAATGAGCTGAAGGCTTGGTGCTACAGGACGTCTGTATAAATGGTAGGAAAACGTGGTTGGTTGAGTTTAGTTTGCCCATTTTCATCGTGGATTGTTTTAACATCTGAAATATTACTGAAAATTCTGCTTTATATTCGAAACGTACGCGTCACCTGTGGTGCAGTACAGAATTAGCGGTGTTTTCCTGATATGCATCCTTACTATGTAGGCGGCAGGAACGCCACTGCCCGCTCATGCATTTAGAATGATACCACTTGCGTTATTCACATATAGGAGGGTTACTCCAAAAGAAATGCACTTTTCACTTTTCAATCTGCATGTGTGAAATTCTTACAGTATGTAGATGCATCCATCCCGCTTCTTTTCAAACTTAGTTCAACCTGTTCCCGTGAGTGGCGCCGCCACAGCATGTCTTCAAGATGGCTGCTACGCTTGACGTTCGTCAGATGCAACGTGCTGTCATAGAATTCCCGTGATTTGAAATGAGACTGTGGGAAACATCCACAAGAGGTTGATAAAGGTGTATGGAGATGCTGTTGTCGATCGCAGTACAGTTGGTCGGTGGGCAATCAGGTTATGTGTTGAAAGCGGGCACGGCAATATTGAGGATTGTCCTCGCAGCGGCAGGCCTCGTACTGCACACACTCCAGACGATGAGCAGAGAGTTAACGAATTTGTGACTGCTGACAGACGCAGTGTCTGAGGAATACTGGAAGCGTTGGCGTTAAAAAAAGGTTTGTGCCAGGTGGGTTTCCAGGATGTTGGCAGTGGCTCACAAAGAAACAAGAAAAACGGTATTCGGCGAACTTTTGGAACAGTACGAGAATGGTGGAGATGAATTTCTTGGAATAATTGTGACCGGTGACATGGCTCCATCATTTTTCACCACAGACGAAGAGGCAATCAGTGGAGTGGCATCATGCAAATTCAGGCAAGGAAAAAAAAATCAAAAGCACACCTTCTGGTGGAAAAGTTATGGCAACGGTATTTTTCGATTCCGAACGACTCTTGATTGTGGACATGATGCCAAGTGGAACCACCATCTGTTGTATGTGTGACGACACTGAAGAAACTTCAAGCTCGACTGAGTCGTGTTCGACCACATCGGCAAAAGCGGGATGTTGCACGATAATGCACGGCCATATGTGATTCAAAAAACCATGGAAGCGATTACAAAACTCGGATGGACAACACTGAAACATCCGACTTACAGTCCTGACATGGCTGCGTGTGACTATCATCTCTCTGGGAAACTGAAAGACTCTCTTCGTGGAACAAGGTTGGAAGATGATGTCTCCCTTGTGCACGCTGCCAAACAGTGGCTCCAACAGGTTGGTCCAGAATTTTACCGTGCTGGTATACAGGCGCCGGTTCCAAGATGGCGTAATGCGATTGAGAGGGATGGAAATTATGTGGAGAAATGAAGATATTGTTCCTAAAGGATGTATCTACACACTGTAAAACTTTCAAATATGTAGAATAAAAAATGGATTTAAAAAAAATAGTGTGCATTTCTATTGGAGTGACCCTCGTACATATATAGCCGTAGCAGCTAATTACAGATGTCGTCCAATTCTCCCTTCTTTATACCGCCTATAGATTTCGTCGGTGGCTGAGCCTCATGTTGGCTAATGTCCAACTCTGTGTGGCGTGCTGTAGGTGGAGCAGCAGGTGGTGGGAGGGACTTTATGCGCCACTGGAAACACCACAACACTTCTGCTAATGTGACCCATTCTTATTTTCTATTCCTCCCCGTTGGTCCTGTCAAGGACGCAGAGAGGACACGTGTTACTCACTGCTGCAACGGAACAGTTGCGAAATTTAAAACCCTGCAACCGTCGTGCACGAGTGAAAGCGGGGATTCCACTCGCGCGATTCTGTCTGCCACTTCAAGCAACGCAATAAAAGAAGCGGGCGTTACTAAGGCCTACGTCACAGTCCTGCTACGTTTTACGCATTTCTGCGTAAATGTAGGAGATCCTGCGAGGTAACTTTTCTCCAGAAATAAACATTTCCGTTGTCGCTAACAGGAAGTGTGTATGAATATTAGTTTTCGTTCCAGGGAAAGACTGGATTCGATGAAAAACCGGTATCGATGCTGCGATATTAGAACAAGTAACACGTCAGATACCTTCAGTCCAATGTTACGTACAACTGTTGACCGAAACGTGCACTGTATTATAGTCCAAGCATTCTGTGACGGCTTACAGTTGAATTATCTAAAAACAAAAAAAATATATGCGTAACAGAAATTATGTCTTAGATACGTTTTTTTTTCATGTAACCCGATCCAAGATGGCGAACATGGTCAAAAAATGCGGCAAATTTGCAAAAACCATTTTTTTTTGACTAGATAAAATACTATACCTCCAATCGAAAAATGTCAAATCAGAAAGTTGCAGGGCATATAAAGGTAACTCAATTGCTTTCTCACATCGAAAAAAGCGGTGGAGGTAGGGTTCCCATACTCGATATTTACTTTAAGTATAGCCTGCAGTAAGTAAAAAAAAGTACGTGTTTGAAAAATTAAAAATATATTAATTATTTTTCGAGATATCCATTTTTTGAAAAAAGGGCTGTCGATAGTTGGCAACATCTTGTCAGCGGTTGACCATGCAATTACGATTTCAGGCATATTTTTTTCGCAAACAGTTGTGGTAACATGCTATTAAATATTTTATACGATTTTATTAATTTTAATGATTGAAAAATTACTTCGAAAATCTTGCAATTTTGTTGGGCGCATATTTTAACTTACTATTGCCATTTTTATTTTATGAAAGTAAGTTGTGGAGAAAGAAAGTGCTGATATTTTTTTTTAGGAATTACAAAAAAAAATAATAATTCTACGACCTACTGGAGCCGAGAGAACTTTTCTTTAATCTAGGGACTCAATTAACGTTTTACAGCGAAGCACTTGATGTAAATTAATATTGAATGCTTATATTTCCAAGAAAAAAGTAGTAGGATATGTTTAATTGATTTTTAGTGTTAGTAAGTGAGCAGTAATAAAGTGGAGCGTGCAAAAGCTGAATGCGTCTGTTAGAGCGGGCGGCGGAGTGTGTGTGTGTGTGGGGGGGGGGGGGGGGACTTTGACACCTCACCCCTTCCCCCGCCACCCAGCAGCGAAACAAACTCTGTTGCTTGCGAAAAACTTCTTAACGATGATGATGCTGAGTCATAACTTGCAAATGTTGAAGTCTCTCTTGATCCACGAAAATGTGGAGAAGGAAGAACAAGAAAATGAATCAGGAGACTATCCAACAAAGAAACTGAGGATTCATCCGATAAATAATTTTATCACTGTCGGGCACGTGTATGACATGGTTTTCATAATAATGATTTTATACACATTTTATAGACAGTTTTATTTTTAATATTTGTGTAAATAAATAAAACTCTCTAACTTCTCCTGGTATCAGTGAAAAAGCCGCTTCAGTAGCTTTTCTAAAAATCTGAAAATTGTTTTCGTTCCCATTTAGTGGCCTGATGTCATAAAAATGAACATTAAAAAATGTGATGTACAAATCGCACATTAAACCTCAACCGTCACTTTTAAGACTTAATTCGTGCCATGACGTATACCAAAACCTTGGCGTATACAAAATTCACTGCTCTGACCGAAAGGCGAACTATATCGGGCAAACCGGAAGAAATTTCAAACGAGGTACAAGGAACACAAGGAATAAAAAATCATAGGTAGCAAACCTCATTCGCATATCACTTTAAACAAGATAGTCACAAGGTCTACAGTATCTAAATCAATCTTGTACTACCTCATACAACGAAGAAGGGGTACTTTAAAGACATTTATGAAGAGAGAGAAATTTACGCTCACCAGGAAAAATCAAGGAAGCTTAACGAGTAACGCAAATTAAGGATCACCAATTTCTTGGATATCTGCCGCACAGTTATGACAGTTCGCTTTTAAGATATTGCTGGCCGGACTGGCCGAGCGGTTCTAGGCGCTACAGTTTGGAAACGCGCGACCGCTGCGCTCGCAGGTTCGAATCCTTCCTCGGGCATGGATTTGTGTGATGTCCTTAGGTTAGGTTTAAGTAGTTCTAAGTTCTAGGGGACTGATGACCACAGCAGTTAAGTTCCATAGTGCTCAGAGCCATTTGAACTTTTTTTTAAGATGTTCCGCAGGTTCGCAGCTGTAGTTAGCTGTTTGTAAACATACGTCTGTAAGTAGGCGACGGTGCGTTCAAGCTAGGCTGGAGCTCTCAACAGTTCCTGGTGGTTCAAATTTTACTCGTTAGAGGTCGTACCTTTACGCTCGACTGGGGCACCTCTTTTATTGCAATTGTTTTATATTTTCATTAATTCCAAATAAATATCTTCAACTTTTATTTGAAAGACATGCAACTGTAATTCTGAAACACGTCAGAATTTTGTTGTTGTTGTTGTAGTCTTCAGTCCGAAGACTGGTTTGATGCAGTTCTCCATCTACTCTATCGTGCGCAAACTTCTTTATCTCCGAGTGACTACTGTAACCTACATCCTTCTGAATCTACTTACTGTTTTCATCTCTTGGTTTCCGTCTACGATTTCCCTCCACTACTAAGTTGGTGATATCTTGATGTCTCAGAATACGTACTACCAACCGATTGTCCGTCTAATCAGGTTGTGCCACAAATTTCTTTCCTCCTCATTTCTATTCAGGACTTCCTCGTTACTTACATGATCTCCCCGTTTAATCTTCAGCATTCTTCTGTAGCACCGCAATGCAAAAGCGTCTATTCTCTTGTCTTAATTGTTTATCGTTCATGTTTCACTCCCACACATGGTTACACGTTGGAATATAACCCTTAAAAGGTAAAGCATGTTAACAGTCGTTCGGATTGTACGTTTTTATAATTATGAAAAGCCCATTTCTCGTGACCTGAAAGCGCGAAAAGTTTTTTTTTTTCATATATTTGACTTTTGCTGTTCTGTCGTTTAGTATTTGCAGTTTATCTGAAAAACATGCATTGTAATTTTGAAACACATCAGATAACTCTTTCTAAGATAAACCATGCTATTTGTTTTAATGTATCGAATTGTACAGTTGTTATAATTACGAGAGGCCCATTTTTCTCGTGATGTCATTGGGCGCGAACCTTTTTTTCCCCCCTTCATTCACTTCTATCGTTTTAGTCAGTTGACATAGCTTCAAATGGTTCAAATGGCTCTGAACACTATGGGACTTCTGCTGAGGTCATCAGTCCCATAGAACTTAGAACTACTTAAACCTAACTAGCCTAAGGACATCACACACATCCATGCCCGAGGCAGGATTCGAACCTGCGACCGCAGCGGTCGCGCGGTTACGAACTGCGTAACGTTAAGTTCTAAATTTTTTGCACTTGTTCTCTATATGCATAAGCATTGTCTCTCATCTACTATTACCAAAATATGTAAATATGTATATGGCCGGCGTATTATGTATTACCATTTTCTGCTTCAGACACTTCCCCCCCTCCCCCCCCCCCCCCCCCCCCCGCCCCCCGCCAGGGGTCCGCGAGCTGTGCCAGAGGGGTCCGCAAGATTCTACTAGAACAAAAAATATATTAAAGATATTTCGAATGATAACAGATTTTTTGTTTTGGCCGCTCAATATTTTTTCAATAACGAATATGTCAATGTTTTTTCTAAGTACCAAAAATAGAAAACGTATAAAAATACTCTTAATTTGGTTTTTTTAGGTACTTGATACTGTGATATGATAAGGTACCAATCATGCTCGATGAGGGGGGGTCCTCGAGAAAATTTTGTTGGGAATCCCTGGGTTATAGAATATGAGGTATGCTGTAAGAATATATTACCGTCTTAAGTAAATGTGATGAATAATGAGAGCACGCGAGATGCCGAACAGACTTCTCAAAGAAATTGCAACAACAAATAAATGGGTGTGAGCTGTGATACAGAAAAGGAATCCAAGAGTCAACACTTCCAAAACGGAACGCAGGAGTCATAACATGTGGTACTTCTGCAGAACAAAGAGGATGTATGTACGTCTGGACGTCCCTTCCTTGCACCTCGCTGTTGGTTTTCATACAGCGAGCAAACACGTCAGTGACAACACGGTCAGTTCATAATTTTCTGAAAAAAAAGAAAATGAAAAAGGTGAGGCACCGGGGCGATTTGGCCTCCCACTTCGTACTGCAACACCGTGAGCGCACAACCTCAACGCCGCGCCTATTGAAATTCGCTCGGACGTCGTGCATGTTGAGCTTGGACCGTTCACTGTTTCTATTTTGCTTATGTTTTCACAGTTCAGTATGCCTTCTTCTTGTTTTCATCCTTGATCTGTGTCCAGTTTTCGACGAACTGTCCACTGGGCCGTCTTACGATTAAACCTAAAAGGGGGGGGGGGGTGTTGCGATGAGCAGTTTCCTTTGTCAGTTGCTAATATTACAAATCAGTGCAATCGTAGTACTCTTTTTCTTGAAAATATAAGTATTCACCATTAACCTCCATCAAGCGCATCACTATAAAATGTTAATTGCGTTCACTAGATTGAAAAAAAAAGTTATCCTGGCTCCAGAAGACAGTAGGATTTTTTTTTTTAATCGTGAAAAATTATCAGGAATTTCTTTCTTCATAAGTCACTTTCATAAAAAATTGATATAGTTCGTTATAAACCGAGCTCAACAAAAGAGCAACTTCTGTCATTTTTTGACCTTCAGAACTAATAAAATAGTAAAAAATGTATAATAGCATTATAGCACAACTCTTTGCGAAGAAAAAAAGCCTAAAATCGTTACCGTAGGGTCATCTGCTGAGAAAATATAGCCAATTATCAAAAGCGCCTTATTTCCAAAACATCGATATATCTCGAAGTAATAATTTATTTATTTTTTGAAACGAGCACTTTTTTAACTTACATCGGGCTATTCTTGCAGTAAGTAGCAAGCATGGGAATGTAAATGTTGATGAATAGTATAGAACCAGAGTTTTAACATTTTTGCTATATATCTCGAAATGTAAGAAAAAAATTGATATTTATAAAAAGAAAAACAATCGATAGATCTTTTTGAGCGCTACAGCTATCTTGTTTTACATTTCGTTTTTTATTTATTTAAAAACCGTTTCTTACAAATTTGCGTTTTTTTTGCCGTTTTCGACGTCTTTGGCAAAGTTTCATGAAAAAAATATTTAAAATTCAATTTCCTATACGATCATATTTTTTTGTTTTAAGTAGACTAACAAATTTTTGCAGTAATTTCTCCAAAATACTTGGACTGTTATGGATATCACCAGTGACCACCCTATGTAAGTAAACTCTAGAATTCGCAACCATGGTGACATGTATTAAGCTCAGCTCCTTTGATGGCTATTAATCCGAAACCGGTTCTCTCTTCAGGTAAATAAATGTTTTACTGTGTCCGCATGTTTAGTTAGGTGGTAACGTGCTTGCCTCCCATACTCTGGGCCCCTGTTTCGATTCCCGGCCGGGTTGGAGATTTTCTCCGCTCGAGACACTAACACTGAATTCTATAGATTATTGACGCAGGTGTCGAGAATGAGAATATATATATTTTTGTGAAGTGTGTGGCACATACTACTAGGCCAGTACGTGAATGCAGAAAAGAAATACAAATAACGTTCAGCGAAACATTGGCTGTGGCTGTTCTGGTGGACGGGAGCGAGGCATGGACGACAACATGGGTTGCGTTTCACATCGCAGAGAAGTGTGAAGCCTGCGAAGGATCGACTAAATCAGTCCCGGATGATGTTCAATGACGTTTTATCCCATTCATCGCGAACCATCTGTTCCCGTTTGTTAAGCTATTCTGGTGAAGGGAAGAGTGCTTTTGATTGTGTAGCCAAAACAACCCATAGCCGCTTGATAATATTAAAATTCAACGATTTTTGAGGCCATTTAAAAAAACGTGTTATCTCACTCCCGTTCTCATAAAACCAAAGTCGGGCAGACACTCATATTTGTTATAATAGCTATACGGCCGTGCTTCGCAACGGAAGTTAAAGAAGGGCCTTTGCGTACAGTTACCTGTGTCTTTGTCGATAAATTCTTTTTTCCTTGCCATGAAGCCGAATATAAGCAAAACTATCGAAAGACGGAGAGCTATTTTATAAAGTTTTTAGTACACAAAGCTAAATCCGTATATCCTAGCCAAGTACATTCGATGTTACTTTGTAATCGTAAAAATAAGACTGCACCGCTTAATTCTGTCACTGACGTAAACTTCCAAATATACTTCTGTCACTGGGTAAAAAAACCTAACAGCGCCATCTGTTGGTTCTTCGGTACTACGCCGTTACTAACATAAGCGTCCGACTACTAATCTGAGCAGACTCCTAAAACTGTAAATCACGATATGTCTTTTTTCTCTCCGTTACTCGATTTTGATTAAATAAAGCCTATATGTTGCCCCCACGTTCCTCTCCAGTTGCCTGTGAAAACTCCATGAAAATTCGTCTAGTTGTTTTGTAGATTAGCGTGTTCAAAGAAAGAAACAGACAGTCGCGACAGGTTTATAGTTTTATCACTAGTACAGGGTCGATGCGTTATCACATTGGAAGATTTAATTCCTGATAGAAAGAGGACCTGTGTCATTGAGTGGACATATCTGTTGGAATTGATGTCTAGGCATTACCGGTTACTCTTCCTTTCAGTGTGCCCAGACGCGACAATACCGTGCCGTAGAAAAACAGGATCTCCACAAGTGGTAGGAACCAGTCTTTGCGCAAACACTTTCTGCGGTAGTTAGTCCAGGCAGGTGGTTCAAAAATGGTTCCAATGGCTCTGAGCACTGTGGGACTTAACTTCTGAGGTCATCAGTCCCCTAGAACTTAGAGCTACTTAAACCTAACTAACCTAAGGACATCACACACATACACGCCCAAGGCAGGATTCGAACCTGCAACCGTAGCGGTCGCGCGGTTGCAGACTGTAGCGCCTAGAACCGCTCGGCCACTCCAGCCCTGCCCAGGCAGGTGGTGATTTTACCTGATGGTATCCACAAATGTTATGGTAACATATACATGAAAGTTTGGGACGTCAATGTTTACTTGCTAAGATATCTCGGGGCTTTAGATACAAAGGCTGATCAACTGCAACCGCATAAGATTTCTGACACAATTATTCAGTCTCTTGTACTGCATACAACATAGTTGTGTACACAATGGGTGGCTTGTGAGAAAACATTTGTCAACTGCGTGAACAGGTATTGGTATCTTCATTATTTCAGAAGTTTTCTAACCAATTAGAATACCCGAAATGTTGGAGAACAATCGTGATCCACCAGTGATCGCTTGCCAATATTTTTTACCGCTAGATGCGCAGTGTAGGTTGGTTATAGTCACACTCGGACATGGATAAAGGTTTTGAAAATCTGTTCTCGAATAACCTCCTCCTGCCTTTCCTTATCAGTTCACTGGGATACGCAAGAAGATCGTTTTGTCTTTTTATGAAGAAATTACGAAGTTACTGATAACTTCACTTGAAAATGAAACTTCCGGCTCACAAGTGGACGGTTATAATTCACACTCTGATCGGGTTAACAAAGTGGTTTCAGGCCTAAGATATAAACACCGGAGCGAAGGTCGGTTTCCGAAATTAGGTTTCCGTCTTGCGCAGATGGTGTCGCGTGTGAACGCGTTAAGTTTACGGACAGACACCAAATCTGAAGAGTTGCGAATCTATTGTCAGGACGAGCGGACAGGTATCGGGAATGTTCATTTTCGAGATGGAAAACTGCTCGGTCGCAAGGTCCACCTGTGTGTGTGTGTGTGTGTGTGTGTGTTGTGTGCGTGCGCCTCGTGACGCAGTGTGCTGCGCATTTCCAGTCGGCTGTTTTCTCCCGCCTTTCCTACGCCTCACTTTTCCAGTGCTGAGGAGTGTGTGAAGCTCTGACAGCGGGCGCTGTCCTCTGGGCGTCCAGCGTGTTGTGTTCGGCCGGCGGCCTCTGGCTGCCTCGCGCATATTCATGAGGCGAGCAGCCGCGGCGGGTAGGCCTCTCTACTGCGCGCTCTGCACTCACACTGCCCAGACGCCTCTCTTCCTCTCTGACAGGTTAACTACAGGCTCGTCTTGCACATTTTGAGGAAAAATTGTCGTGGGTGGAGATGCTGGAAAAGTTTCGAAGAGTTTTGCTCGTGCTGCATTCACGTCTTTATGGTCGTGCAACGGAATTCCACTGTCGAATTAAAATAGTCGGGTATAGCGTTCGTTCGAAAAGGGTACTGATGCAGCCGAGACTGTTTACTTACGCTTAATCTTTTCATCTCGGATAGAACTCTTGTCGAATACGCAGGCAGATGGCCGACCACTTACGTAACGTTCCCCTGACTGTTAAAGCCACCAGCGCGGTGAGGCGTCCACATTCACACAGTGTGTCGACTGACACAGAGCCCTGTCATAGTTGCGCCAAGAACTACGGCTGTCATTCGGTGGACTCAGTTGTGACTCAGAGGTTTAGCCCACCAGGTCCAGAGCGCCGTGACACAGGCGTCCACATTATTGCCGCCTTCCATGGCTTCCGGGAACCGTATTGTACCACTCCGTACTGTCGTTTAGTGAACAAACCACGCTCTTACCGAGTATCGGATCAGATTTCTGAATGGATTCGGGAAATTCTAGCTGATGTACCTCAGTACTTTGATCTCAGCAAAATGAAATCGACAGAACTAAAGGTAATTTCGAGTGTTAAAGGGCTGGAGACTTTCTGCAGACGACGATCTGTGAGAAGGTTGCAGCGCCAGCGAAATGCGGGAAAACTTGCCTAGAATCGACGGGACTGGACTGGTAACTGACCGTGTACCAAAATAAATGTAACGTATTGCACAGGAACAGACCAAGAAACCAGTGAAAAATCCTCTCATTTCAATCGTCGCCAAGATGAGAGACGGAAGCTAGATGAAGTACTGTATTCTGTAGTCTATTCTTCACCGAAGATTGCAGTTGACGTTTCACGGTCGCCAGGATGAAACACTGCCGGTTAATATTAAGTAGATTGTTATTAACCGAAATGGCAGCCTAGCTTTAGTTTTGATGTGACCGTGTCCTGATACATAAGAGCTAACTGGATTTAGCTGCTTCAGGAGTCGTTTCTAATCAGAATGCGGCTGCTCAACAATGTTCAAGGCAATGATAAATGACTTTTGCAGAACCAGTGCCAAGATGTTTTACGCTGTTCACTGATTTATTCTCTGTAGACACAATATGAGGCAAGACACTACTTCCGTCTCACGCGTGTAATTACGTCAGCATTTTCGGTGTTACGCCATACGCTGTAACAATGTTCAGCACACACAGTCCTCACTCAGTTAAATGTGTTGCCGACCACTTAAATGTGTAGCGTCCCCAGTTTGCTCCTCTTCCCCCTCCCCTTGCTAAGACAGCATGCCGTGTTGGCAGGGAAAGCGTGCAGCCAGGCGACAGAGCAATGCCGCTTATGCCAGCGCATAGCTCGCCTACCGAAATCTTCGCCGTCCTGCTGTACAGGTTGAATAACATCGGGAATATGCTACAACCCTGCCTTACTCCCTTCTCAACCATTGCTCCCCTTTCATATCCTTCGACTGTTAAACCTGCGGTCTGATTTCTGTACAACCTTTGAATAACCTTTCGCTACCTGTATTTTATTCCTCCTACCTTCACAATTTCAACATTGGCGTAAGATATCCCCAAATCTACAAATGCTATAAGTGTAGGATTGCCTTTCCTTAACCTAGTGTATCCAAATTGATATTCTCTGAGGTCATCTTCTGCTAATATTTTGCAACCAGGATTAAACTGGTCATTCGGTAATATTTATACCTGCCAGCATCTGTTTTTCTTGGAACTGTAATTTTTACATTGTTATTGAAGTATGAGGGTGTTTCGCCTGTCTCATACATCTTGCGCAGTAGGTGGAGTAGTTTGTCATGAATGGCCGTCACAAAGATATCGGTAGCTCCGAGAGAACGTCGCCTACTCCAAGGACCTTTTTACAACTTAGGTCTTTCAGTGTTCTGTTAAATTCTTCTCACAGTATCATATCTTCTATTTCATATTCATCTACATCCTGTTCCCATTCTTTAATATTGCCTTATTGCTCATTTTTGTTGTACAGCCCCTCCCTATACTCCTTCCACCTTTGGGCTTTCCCTTCTTTGATTAGTACTACCTTGCCATGTGATTTTGCATATTCATGTAGTTGCTACTCATTTCAAAGGCCTCTTTAATCTTCCTGTAGGAAGTACCTACCTATTAGAAGTTATACATGCTTCTGTAATACTACATTTGCCTTCTCACCATTCCTACATACCAATTTTTCACTTCCAGTCTATCTCAGTTTCTAAACTCTGTATTCCCTTTCACCTGCATTACTCCCTGATTTTTTTGTTTTATCATTTAGTCAGTTAAATTCAGGTATGGTTATATCAGGGATTGATATTAGGCTTTGTCTTTTTACCTATTTGACCCTCTACTGCCGTGACTATTTCATCTTTCAGTGCTGCCCTTTCTACTTCTACTGTGTTACTTGCCCCTGTTTCAATTGAACGTTGCCTAATGCTTCCTTTGAAACAATGAATAACCAGGTTCTATGTCCTTAATTGCCTATCGTATTGCAATTTATTCTGTTTTAACCGGCAGTAACTTATGGTCAGAGTCCACACTTGTCCCTGCAAATGTCTTACAGTTCAAAATCTGTTTCCGAAACCTCTGTTTTACCGTCATATAATCTATCTGAAACCTTCCAGTGTATCCAGGTGCTTTCCACGTAGAAACCTAGTTTATGATGATTAAATTATGTTTTGTGCAAAATTGTACCAGGCAGGTTCCTCTTTCATTCCTGTCCCTAAGTATATATTCTCCTGCCATTCTCCCCTTTTTTTACAGTGCGCCATCACTATTAAATTTTCGTCTTCCTGAACTGTCAGAATAATTTCTTTTGTGTCATTGTACTTTCTTTCAATCTCTTCGTTACCTGCAAAGGTAGTAGGGATATAAAGTTGTATTACCATGGTGGGTGTAGGTTTCGTGCCTTTGTTGGTTACGATAATGTGTTCGCTATGCTGTTCACACTAGCTTACCCGCATTCCTATTTTCTTATTCATTATTAGACCTGCTCCTGTTTTACCCCTATTTGGTTTTGTATTTATAAGCCTTTACTGACCTGACCAGAAGTCTGCTGTTCGTACCACCACACTTCACCAATTCCCGCTATATCTAATTTCAACCTATCCATTTCCCTTTTTAAATTCTGAATCATCCCTCTCCGGTTAATAGATCTAACATTCCATGCTCCGACCCATAAGATGCCAGTTCCGTTTTTCCTAATGACGACATCATCATGCATAGTCCACCCCAAGAGATGCAAATGGAGAATTTTACCTCTGGAATATTTTGCCCGGAGGATGCCATCATTGTTAAGTCATACAGTAGAGCTGTATCCCCTCGGGGGAAAAAAATAACAGCTATAGCTTTCCCTTGCCTTCAGCCGTTCGCGTTACCGAATGACGCAAGTTGGCTAAAATTACATGGCCAGACCAGTGAGTTATCCAGCCTGTTGCCCCTGCAACTACTGAAAATGCTGCTGCCCCTCTTCCAAGTACCACGAGTTAGTCTGACCTCCCCCGCCCCCTAACGCCCTCCATTTGCCACTCTGTCACTCCTTGGCAAAATCCATTATCATGCGAGGGAGGGGTCAGTAACAGAATAATTCGTGAATAACGTTTTTCGATTATTTGCGGTTCTTCCTGTCAAATCAGACATAAATAGGTCTAAAAAAAAAGCACTTTCAGCAAGTTATTCTCCATACATAATTGTTAGATTAGAAACAAACAAAATATGCGATAAAAGTATCAAGAAATAATTGACTGCGGTACTATCACATAAAGAAAACAGGAAAAAAGTGCGTAAAAGTGAGAAGTGATGTATGTAAGTGTCCATCGACACTCATGTTGTAGCCACAACTTCAAGGTGTTGGGCATTCAGACTGCATCATTCCGATACAACTATATATATTCGCCAATGAAATGCGGTCATAATAGACAATCGCAGTGTGAGAAGACTAGCAATGACAACTACGATACTAGAGAAAAATGGATATTCATTGCTAACTATTGAACATGTCAGTGGCTGTTAAAGAAGTTGACTATGCAGTTACAAACATCTTTGATCATTAGCCCAATAGCATAAAATGTCTGATGGGCAGCGAAGCAGATTTTAAATTTAATCTCAAATCATTTCTTCTCTGCAGGTACTTTCATAGACGAGTGTTTAGTTAAAAGTGGTAGAATACGCAATAAAGAAAACAAACGTGCTGAATTTAATGTGTTTCATTAGTAACATGGGCAGTGGATGACTGTAATTATGGTGTTATTCACTCATTTTCACCCACTGTGCGCTTCAGTAACTTGTAAATGGCATGCTGCCATACTTAGAAATAAATCGTGTTGAGGAAACGTGTGAACCAAATCATCTAGCTGATCTACGAAACTCTGAAGAAATTAGTAGCAGAGGTCGTGAGGGCGAACCATGGTTTGGTATTCTCCACTGTCGCAGAGAGAGGGCTCACAAGTGAGATATTTGACACCGTAGATCTGAGTGTGTTAAAGGATTTCCGTGTGGATAGTATTTCTTCATTTCCTGGTGGGTATTTTCAGATGAAGAAATGGTCTTCCAGTACATTTTCCTCCGGGATGAAGGAGAATGTTCGTACAGAGGCATACAGAGAACCACGCTTTCCTCGTTTCATGTGTGGGTGTCACAAGAAAGAAAGCGACTAGCACTTGTACAAAGTGTCCCCTGTTATGCACTGTAGCGCGGTTTGCGGACCATGTTTGTAGCTGTAGACGCATGCGTTAGTTTTGCCATTTATGGTGTGTCACGATCCCCCAATTGCCTGACAGTAGTATACACTCATGCTCATAAATTATGGATAATTGCAGAATGTGGAGCCACACAACGTAGCACTACACAAAACTGGCGCTAATAGCATAGGCACATAGGGAACACACACGGCACAGATCTGTACGTCCACGGTATTGGTGATAAGTTGAGAAAACCGTCCCGAACCACATGTGCTACAAAACGCCACTGTTTCCTGCTCATGTACCCCGACATCAATATGGGATATGATCACCATGCACAATGGGACCTAACATCTGAGGTCATCAGTCCCTTAGAACTTATAACTACTTAAACCTAACTAACCTAAGGACATCACACACATCCATGCCCGAGGCAAGATTCGAACCTGCGACCGTAGCGGTGGCGCGGTTCCAGACTGAAGCGCCTAGAACTGCTCAGCCACTCCGGCCGGCTCTTCACTAATGTTTTTCAGTCTCTGACCATTGCTGAGTTCATGAGAGAGAGAGAGTATATTGAGAGAAGCGAAAAGCTGCACATTTGCCGCACGTATTTTCAGTCAGAAACGCTCAACAATCGTCATTTGGAAAAGGACGTCGTGCATCAGGATAAGGCTTGCATTTAGGATAGCGGAGTTCCGAGCCTAGACGAGAAACACGTTGCTACCAAAGCGTTCCCCCCTCGCCAATGGGACAGGAGGGAAGATTATTTTGACTTCTAGCCGCGCCTACCCCACGTGTTGTGAGACAAGACGTCGGGTTTGCCGGTTCGCGTGCTGCAGAGCGCCGTCGCCCGCGTGGGTGTGCGGCCCTCGCTGCAGGAGGCCCTGCCGCGCGCTGGTGGCCGAGGCTGTGCTGATGAGGCTGGACTCGCGTACGCCAAGACTGCGGCTAGAATTCCTGTCGGCCACCCAGATTTCGATTTTCCGTGTTTGCCGTAGCAAATCGCAGATCGTCAATGCCGGGTTGGTTCCTTTGAAAAGGACACGGATGTTTTCTTTCCACATTCCTGTGCTATCCAGGATGGAGCTTCGCGTCTAATAACTTCATCGTCTTTCTGTAAGATACCGAATTTCTTCGACTGGTCATAACGCGGAGTGTATGTAGGAGGAAGTGACTCATATTTGACCGTGCGCTCTAGGAATTTTCTGAGTAAGACTTTCTGCAAAGCACAACTTTCTTTGAACGTCACCTACTGCAGTCGGTTGAGGATTGCCGTGACACTCCCACGCTGACCAAAGATACCCGCCAAGTACCGCGCCGTTTGTCTTTGGCGGTATGCATCAAACTCGAGAACACAGATCAAAGCAATTCGGGAAGAGTCAGACAGAAAACAGCGCACTGAGATTTTCACGGACACGAATGTAATTGATTGGCTTCAGAGAACGCGTCGCCAAGTCCGCCTTGTTCAGCAGACGCCACCCTGTTGAACGTCTGCATGCTCGCTAAATGGCAAGAATCGCCTACAAAACCAGAGCGACTCAACTCGAAATCCATGCCTGCACTTTCTGATTTAATTTTCCGTATTGACTGTAATAGCTCGGTCGGTGACGACGTAAAACCTTCACCATATCTCTGAAACACGATACGAAAACAGCTCGTCCACGCCAGAGGGCACTGAGGACCGCCGGCCGGCTTCTCAGTGTCGTGTGCTCAGAACGTTATTTTGACATTGAGGATGTCACGCTAGTCAGAATGAAGAGCAGAGTGTACGCATTTTCGTAGGGCAGTTCCTGTCCCCTCGTATGGCGCACTGTAAAGTGCTCTTTCCACCCAGGACTATGATACATTTCCCTGTTACGGGACCGACCATTTAGGAGTACCAAGTCCAGACTGAATAAATCCCCCTTCCCCAAGCTACTGCAAAATGTTCCACAGCACAAATGACCCACAGAAAGAAACAGAAATGAAGAATTGCTCGAAGGAGGCTTTTTTAACATACTAGGGTGAGTCAAATGAAAACTTTAAATTAGTAATAACAAATCGAAATTTCGCGCCTTTATCCTGAAAGGTGGAAAGCGTGCTACAAACAGCGTGCAGAATGGCCTGTAGGTGGCAGCATAGTGCAGATGCACACATACCGTCGCAGTACCAGTATAAATATGTCGTCCCACGTGTGACTTGCACCAGTGAAGAACAGCGTTCTGTTGTTCGGTTTTTGCGTGGTGAGAGTGTGAGACCTATTGAAATTCTTCGACGAATGAAGGTTCAAAACGGTGATGCATGTTTATCACAGCAGCAAGTCTACGAATGGAGTAGGAAGTTCGCAAATGGTGTGACTTCAGTGGAAGATGCTCCTCGTCCATGTCAGGCACAACGAGTTGTGACTCCACAGAAGATAGCTGCAGTTGAAACCATAGTGAAGGAAAACAGCCGAGTGACACTGAATGACATTGCAGCAAGTATACAAATTAGTCATGAGTCAGCACACCACACTGTGCATGATGTGCTCCAGCTTCACAAAGTCTCTGCAAGATGGATGCCACGGCAGGTGACTCGTTCGGCGCTTTGAACGAGAAAGTGATAGCTTCCTTGCAAGAATCGTTACTGGGGACGAAACCTGGGTTCACTTCCACCAACCTGAAACGAAGAGAGCGAGCAAAGAGTGGCGCCATTCCTCATCACCAAAATCAAAGAAGTTTCGAACAGAACCATCAGCAGGGAAGGTTATGCTGACTCTCTTTTGGGACGAAAAAGGCGTCATTTTGAAGTATTACACGCCTAGAGGGACACCTGTCACTAATTCATCATACCCAGAGCTCCTAAAAAATCATCTGCGGCCTGCAATCAAATCAAAGCGACGTGGGTAGCTGTCAGCAAGTGTCCTTTTGGAACATGACAATGCAAGACCCCACACTGCCCGTACAACAGTTGCTACAATTACAAACCTGAATTTTGAGTGTCTTCGTCATCCACCATACTCACCAGACCTTGTCCCAAGTGATTTCCGTGTGTTTCGATAACTCAAAGACGCAATGGGAGGAAAGAATTTCCGTTCTGATGAAGAGGTACGCCACGCGGTGCGTGAGTGGTTGCGCGGACTACAAAAAGAATTTTTTTCTAAAGGAATTTATGCGCTTTGTAAGCGCTGGAGGACCTGCATTGAACTTGGGGGAGATTATGTTGAAAAGTGATACAGCTTTGTACCACTTCTGGGCAATAAGTAATATTTTTAAAAACATTTAAGGTTTTCCTTTGACTCATCCTCGTACTTGTTTCGCGCGTGTATTTTATCAACACTGATTCGTCCGGAGCAGTATGAGTCAGTCTTGGCACTCGGTGTAGGTGGTCGGTGCTTATTGAAACGCCCGTGACGACAACTTCGAGGAAGTGGATGGCCGTGACAGATTCCAGTAAGTGATGGCAGATGCCGCCGTCGAAACATCCCAGGTCTCTTCGTCTGTCCACGCGCATTACATTACAGCGGTTTGTGTTGATTGGCGGCTGCCAATCTTTGCTAGAGGTGGCGGTCAGCTGGAGGGGTTCCTTCGTGTCGTGTAACGCGCTACTAGTGACGTCACCTGCCGGTAGACGAGTGCGTCGCCTGCGAACAGCCCAGCCTCAGGCGACTGCAGGCGCTAGCCGACGCCGTGACCGGCAGCGGCCCATTCTGGCCTGTATGTTCGCGAGGACCAGTATACCGCAGAGAACAGACGCAACGAGGTGCCTGGGCAGGGAGCGTCCGCAGGCCAGGGAAGAGAGGGAGAGGACGGAGTGGCAGAGAAGGGTCTGCGTGTGGGCGGCAGCGAGCAGCGGCGGCAAGGCCGGCGCCGCCCACGCGCCCGCCGCGTCCCCAGGCAAACCTCTACCTGCCGCGGCTGCAGGAACACCAGTCCCAGGCACCGACGCCGAACGTTTGTATACTGGCAGTTCTAGGGAAACAGTCAGTACTTTAAGAGAGCGTAGTATACGCTAAGTCGAATAAAATATTCCACATAACTCGAGTCCAGGTTTTACCGGTTACAGAAATACAACTGGCTACAGAGGTAAGTTTACATAAGTTGTGATACTCCAGTCGCTATTCGTATTACTATCGATTGTCGTTTTCGTCTTGAAGTCGAAATTCCTAAGTTGCACCTAAATTTACGTAATTGGATTTAATAACTCTCACTGTGATTGTCGTTTTTGGCCAATTCTACTGTAGCGTTTAAGCGTGCTGCCCGTACTTACAAATACTGAGCACGTCGAAATGAAGTGTTCGTACTGCTTTTGTAATGGAAACGCTGTTGCCGCTGCTTGTAAGTAAGGCAGACGATTTCCCAACTGCAGAGCACCAGATACAACTTTGTATACTCGTATTTTCACTAAAGTGCCTGACGCTGGCCAAGTGCCCAGCAGTCGTTTATCGTGAGACCGCGCATTCGACCAGTGCTTCGATGACGTAGAATACGTTATTCAGTTGGTAACACTTAGTCGTTCGACAAGCAGGCGCAGAATTTCTGCACACATCGGTGTTCCACATACGAGAAGAGTACGACGCTCATTACGTATCCACGGCTTGCATCTCTATCATTTACAGCTGATGCAACACCTTCGAGAAGAAGATAAACATAGACGATTGTTGGCTAACTGCAAGCCACCGAGTAACCCCATTAACACTGTTTCCTCGGTATCAAAAACACTTTGAGCTCGCATCGATCGTCCGACAGTTTGTAGAACGCTTCTCTGTAAATGTGCTGTGTGCCCTGTAGACTTTTGCCCGTGTGCATTTCTACAGAGAAAGAGTAAACTCGAGGGACGAATCGATCGTAGTGCTGCCCTCAAATAAGCACGCCGGAACGACTCTAGGACTAGACGGGGTGTCATCAAAACATTCAGCTAGGGGCAGGAATTTATGAAAATCTACTTTGAATTTAATCATTTGTCTTAGCTTAAAACCACCTCTGCGTATTTGCATGGATTATATTCTAACTGTTGTATGTCTGTAAGTAATAAAATTTTGACCCATATTAGCCTGAAAGTAATGAAATTTGGTCTCATGTTATATGGAATGTTTTATTCGAATTAGCCTATACTACTGCCACCTAAAATGTTGACTATACCTCGAGAAACAGCCTATACATACTCTCCACAAGCCACTGTGCTGTGGAATCGGACACTGTTTTCATAAACACGCGGAAATCAAATGAGCCTTGTTCCTTATAAAAAATTAACACAGCAGTTGTTTTACAAAAATTTCGTGCTAGCTTTATAGAATTTCTATCCGATTGCGTTCACTACTGAGCGTAGGAATATTTGCTCTGCGTCTGAGCGCCCTAATCTCTCTCGTGTGGCGCAGTGCTTAGCACACTGGACTCGCATTCGGGAGGACGACTGTTCAGTACCGTCTCCGGCCATCCTGATTTAGGTTTTCCGTGATTTCCCTAAATCGCTTCTGGCAAATGCCGGGATGGTTCCTTTGAAAGGGCACGGCCGATTTCCTTCCCCATCCTTCCCTCACCCGAGCTTGCGCTCCGTCTCTAATGACCTCGTTGTCGACGGGACGTTAAACACTAAGATCCTCCTCTCTCTCGTCTCCTCTATCATGACGCGGCGCGCGAGACGTATTATTGTCGCCTAACCTCCGTTGAACGCCTTTCTTTCAGTTTACCCATCAGATTTTCATGAGTACGACTCCTTTCTTCCAACGATTCTCATTCAGATTGCTGGGCATGTGCTGTCGTGCCCAGTTGACGCTGAGGACCCTAAACGCTGCAGCAGTGACCTAGAACTACTGTGCTCTCACCTTTTTACACGCGTTGAGTGCTTCGAATAAATATTAGTCTAGTTAGTAACCTAATGTCCGTAGTGCAGGAATGGTAGTTCGAAGCAGGCGATGAGTGTGTTAGTCAGTTAGGTAAACTTTAAGACACCGCAATAAATTCAAGACTTCCATAAAGATCCTTTTCTACTAAAAGTTTCAGCGGTGATTCTCCTCAGCTGTTAAGCAAATGCAGAATTCCGTTACACGAAAAAAAAAAAACAGAAAAGTATAACAGGAAATGAAATTGGAAAGTGATCCACCAGCAGTAGATTCCTAACGTCATATATATACAGTGCCGCAACAAACCTTCCCAACCAGGGCTGAACAGTTATCTTCGCTGTTCTAAAAGGGGGCCACCACCTGTCAAGATGTACTATCGTTAATTTTAAAAAAACCTAGCTTCTTGCAAACGGTATTCTGTACAGATCTATCGCCATTTCGCATAACAATTCCAATAAACCTAAGTCTTCCATTCGAGTTTCCTGTTAAAGATTCATAAGTTGTTCCCGTTTCATGTCGCTTCCTTCTGATAAATCGTTTGGAAAAATTGACAACATTAGCGGCCCCATTACGCACTCTTCCGTGCGGTTCAAGCGATATTGAAATTCGCTTCTCGTGGACGCAACTGCTGCGTTCCGTCAGTCGAAATATCATCCACCTAGTCGTTTGTTTGTGAAGATACGCCTCACTACCCTATTATCGTGGTTACTCTAGCTGCAGTGTAGCAGAGTGTGGAACACCTTTCGGCAATCTAGTGCGACAGAATGTAGCAGTTCACAAGCGCCCTGACGTGTCCGGCATGTACACGTGGCAAAGATTTTTTGCGTAGACTAATCGCATTAAGGAACCAAGCAGTTAAGAAGTAGCAGCTTATTTTACCAGTAAAGATCAGTTGCAAAGTCCAGTGAACTTATAAATACGCTTACAATCTCGAGCCTTCAAAGAATTTGGAACTAATGGGAGTGAAAAGTAGTCGGTGGTCTAGCGGTTCTAGCCGCGCAGTCCCGAACCGCGCGACTGCTACGGTCGCAGGTTTGAATCCTGCCTCGGGCATGGATGTGTGTGATGTCCTTAGGTTAGGTAGATTTAAGTAGTTCTAAGTTCTAGGGGACTGATGACCGCAGTAGTTAAGTCCCATAGTGCTCAGAGCCTGCCACCGAACCGAGTAAATTTTCAGTGGCGGTGTGGCATTTTCTCTTCTGTGTGAGACAGTGGCTAGCAACATTACTGCCACCAGCAGGGCAGCCAAAGTGCGCCCTAATTGGTTGGCCTGTCGGTCCGGGCCAGAAAATTGCGGGTACAGAGTTTCGACCAGCCACTGGCAGGCGAGCGCAACCCGGCCAGGCATCCTCGGCGCACGCAGTCTGCTGTGGAGCAGCGTCCAGGCAGCGCGGCGCGTCGTGTGCCTCTCTGGAGAGCCGGCTGGAGCGCGTAGGCGCTGGAGCGGCGTGGGCAGCGGCGGCGGCGGCCGACGCCCTGCTACGTCACAAGGCCGGCGCTGGTCCGCCTGTTACTGCACCCCGCCCCACGGCTGTTTTACGTACCGTGCAAACATCTGGCACTGCCACGCGACGGACAATGCGCCGATGTTTTCGCCTCTTTAATCTTACGTGATCGATTACTTGTTGCAAACATTGTTGTAGTCCATTCAGCAGTATCAACTTTTCGACCCTCTAAAGCAATGATCCGCATTCGTCACTATCGTACCCGCGTCCACGTTGCCACATCCTGTTACGCTTACGTCCATACTCTGTGACTCCCGCACCTCATGCAGAACTGTTATTTCCACGCTTTTAGCTCAGCTCTGTGGTATAAATATGCTTATCCATCTGCAGAAGACCCCTACAATGAAGCTGCTATTTTTCGAAGGCCTTAACTGTACTGAGGTGCAGACCTGCGAGCCGTTCCTCTCATTTCGAGAACACGCGGTTCACAGTGTCGGGAGGAATCCATGAAAACTGCGCCCCTCAGTGAAATCTGTGCCCAACCACAAATCTGCGCCCACTGCCTGCTTTCTTTGTGTCATGGCTTGCCTGCACCCAGACCGTCGTAATTTCTCTAAACTACCTGGTCCCCATACACGTCTGAACTGCAACCCGATAGACCTTCTCTAGCACAGTAGCCGGTTGTCTGAACAAAAAGCTTTAATACCGGCCTAGCCGTTGTACAATCGACGTCGTGCGACTTGAACATTTCTGTCGTAATAGTTCCGATATGGAAGTTTCAACTACCATTCAGACTGACATTTACGCAGTGGTAAAGCTAGATTGGTATCTGGCGCAGACTTTTAATTTTCACACGCACTACCCTCCGTCCATCCACCCGAATTGTGCCAACCTCATAAAAGCATAAAGTACAACATTTGTGTTCAGGAGTTTCTCATATGCTTGACTAAGTAATCAAAGTATAACGTTAAATACTTCGCAAGCAGCTTTTATAGATGAAAACAAATAAGTAAAACGCATTTTAAAAACACACACACACACACACACACACACACACACACACACACACACACACATACGAAGCAGGACACTGTGGCTGAGTGGTTCTAGGCGCTTCAGCCCGGAACCGCGATGCTGCGACGGTCGCAGGTTCGAATCCTGCCTCGGGCATGGATGTGTGTGATGTACTTAGGTTAGTTAGGTTTAAGTAGTTCTAAGTTCTAGCGGACTGATGACCACAGCAGTTGAGTCCCATAGTGCTCAGAGCCATTTGAACCATATTGACTAACTGCAAATTACAGCCGTGCTTGCCTCATAATGGCCCCGAGATAATTCGTAATTAATCTGACTTGTAAAAAAGAATTATCTTACATAAAGCTATCGAAACACATATCGTCGCGCAAAAATAACGTTAGGAACAGTTAAGGTAAAAATCTTCTTAGTCGTATAATTTGTGCAAGGATGCCGTTTTCAGGAGTCTCATCATAATATTCAACTGATTTTTGTGTAATCGCGAGAAGTTTCGTTTCTGAATTTTGAATGAAATCTGTATCTGATACAGTATCTGCTATACATTCCGTGGTTCTGCAGCATGTATCGATTTCTTGTAGAAAGATGTCGGTGCACTCGTTAACTGGGCTCCTCAGCTCGCAGCGTTCTGTATAGTAGGGTTTGAAAATGCGGGTTCGGAAACCTCCAGGCAGCATCCCAGAGCTCTTCTACCTGCTGGGCAAAGGGGTTAGTGGACCCTTCCTCGATCCTTTCTGGACGCAGATTTCAATGGGCGCAAATTTTAGGGGGCGGATCTTTCAGTACACCGTCGAGAGACCGCATACGGCAGAGATTTCATCCATCTATCTTATCTCCGTATTGAGCGACGAAGCTTGCTGGTCAGGCGCCGGACGCGGCTGCGGAAGAGCGTCGGTGCAAAACTCTCCTCTGCCAAGCAGCTGTAGATTTTTGGCTGATGCCATTGTCGTTGCTTTGAAAAGAACGCTGTCGGTTTCTTTCCGTATCCTCCCACTACTGGAACTTGTGCTCCGTCTCCACTGAGAACGACGTTACTCTCTAATCTTTCTTCCTTCCCCCGTTGCTTCCTACCATATCTTAGTCTTTTAATCTTCCGCGTCCTTCAATGCGACTAATTCTCTGCCAAGCGCTGTTGCACTTGGAGTCTTTAAAGAAAAACGCATCTTTTCTGATCGTTACTAGACGAGGCAGTCAAATGAAAACGAGACAGGTTGGAAAAAGTAAGTAAACTGTTTATTATTCCAAATGTAATCGCCGTAATTGTTATCATGTTTATGCCACTGCGAGACAAGACGGTCAGTGCATTCGTGGAAAAATGTTTTGCGGTTGCCTGCGGAACCGTGATTGTAACCTGGCGTTCACCTCTTCGTTCAAATCAAATGGCTCTGAGCACTATGGGACTTACCTTCTGAGGTCACCAGTCCCCTAGAACTCAGAACTACTTAAACCTAACTAAGGTAAGGACATCACACACATGCATGCCCGAGGCAGGATTCGAACCTGCGACCGTAGCGGTAGCACGGTTTCAGACTGTAGCGCCTAGAACCGCTCGGCCACTCCGGCCGGCTCACCTCTTCGTCCGAAGTAAATCGACAGCAACGAAAATGTCTCTCTTCAGGGCTCCGAAAATATCGCATGGGGAGAGATGGGGACTGCGTGGACGTGGTGTTGAAGGGCTCCCCAGCGAAACTTGGGCATCATGGGCGCGCGGGCTTTACCCGGTTTCCAAGGTCGTTTCGATTACGCTGCGCAAGTTTCACTGGCAGCTCTTACACATCCTCCAGTTCAGATCGTCTTGTGTCACAGTTGGTTAAATGTATAAACAGTTATGACGATTACTTCGAAAATAATAAACAGTTTACTCATTATTTTGCTACGGTCACAGGTTCGAATCCTGCCTCGGGCTTGGGTGTGTGTGATGTCCTTAGGTTGGTTAGGTTGAAGTAGTTCTAAGTTCTAGGGGACTAATGACCACAGCAGTTGAGTCCCATAGTGCTCAGAGCCATTTCAACCATTTTTGAACTCATTATTTAGTGTTCCGTACCTGTCGATAAAAACAGAGCCACTGTGGGGTCACTTTGTTGTCTGTCTGTCCGACTGTTCAGAACCCTACTTCTCACTGATGGGTAGGCGTACGAAGCAGAAATTTTACACAAATAAGGTCAACGGTCCTGATGTAAAACAGTGAAACTTCTAAGTCACTGCAATCAAAAGATTGGCCATTTACGAAACTCTCTCATCAAAACCTACCGTTGACCGAAAATCATGAAATTTGGAAATACGCAAGGTTTCACATTACAGCGAAAGGAAAAGAATCCTAAAGTTTTAATTTGTAATTATATCATCCTAAAAATGTATTTCTTTTGCCATTTGTTATCCGAATTCAAACTTAAAATTAAAAACCTCTCGAAAGTCTTGGAATCCTTGGAACCGATAACATGGGTGTATCAGTGTCGACAACAGAGAAAAATTCTATTCCCGGAATGGGTAAACTGTCTACATACATAAGAAACCCTCGTGCGCTTGTCCTCCTCCCACCCTCCTGTTTATTTTTTCCACCTGTCCCGTATTCTTTCGATTGTCCCATATAGCTCTGATTTAACTTCTGGGTTTCTGTAATCACCACTCTCTTTTGAAGGTCCAGATATTTTTCTCGAGATTTACCTCTCTCTCTTGTCCACATTTTATAATTTTCTTGTCTTAGAGAGATTTAATATTCAGATGCATATAAACATTTCGGTGTGATCACTGGTAGCGTAATTAATATACATTGCAATAAGAATGCCCTCTGCCACACAAGTAGATGCTTTATTACTTTATTGTACATTATTATTATTGTTTATCATTATTATTATTTGAATAAGAGGGACTGCTGAGACTGTTTGAAATATTTATTTAAAGACTCGGCCGTTTTCTCAATCTATATTTGAATCATCGGCTGTTTATCTGTTTACAAATGGATAAAACAACTTGACAATGGCAGGTAATGGAAAATGAAAGCGATTATGTTTGTATTTGCTTATAGTCATTCCATAACAGCGAGCTGTTTGAAAGCAGGAAATAGCACATTTCCCATCATTCTCGTCGAGGTATTTAAAGTTTCTAACAAGGAAATGTGATAACGTCCATAAATAAAAAGTAGGGGCTAAGACTATCCTGAAGCTGAAGCTTAAAAAAGAATTCGGTAGAAACGTCAAAAGCAGGTACATAGTGGATATTACACAAATAATTTATAAAGATATTCTGCAAAAGAACCGCGTTTGAAACGGCGCTGGAGAAACAACTGTTAGAATAATGTCGCATTTTACCTCTAATGGGGAGGAAGCATTGCTGTTGCCAGTATTAAACTAACAGTAAGCTGCAGCAAGGCCTTCTTGGAATGTTGAGGAATGTGCTTTTGGTTCAAATGGCTCTGAACACTATGGACTTAATTTCTAAGGTCATCAGTCCCCTAGAACTTAGAATTACTTAAAGCTAACTAACCTAAGAACATCACACACATCCATGCCCGAGGCATGATTCTAACCTGCGACCGTAGCGGTAGCGCGGTTCCAGACTGTAGCGCCTAGAACCGCTCGGCCACCTCGGCCGGAATGTGCTTTCTCTGGCTTTTAAACAGACGGCCTTGGTGGACTGACCTAGTCGCTTTTATTCCCCATTACCTGCATTTCCAAATTTCTAACGAATTGTTTTGTGCATTAGTGTACGGAAACCTACCTGACAATGCAAATACAGTTTGTCTTTAAATAAAGATTTTAAACAGTCGCAGCGGTCCTTCTTATTCAATATGGAATTTTTCGACTGCGGATGCCCTACATACAAAGTGCTCCATATTATTATTACTGCCATTACATAGATCTGATTATTACAGTTATATGTTGATTGCGTTTGCACAAAAATGCGGATTGTGACTTTATCGTTGTAATAATAATACGTCGTTACGTAGTGATTCTAGAACTTAGAGTGGTACATTTTGGTGGCAGTGCTACGTGTAAACATGTTTACAGTGCTACAGCAGCGTCTGCCTTTTTGTTTCAGAATCTGGGCACAGGTTGGACAGCGGCAACAGCAACCTGTTCTGGAGAATCCAGTTGGACCAAGATCTCTTCGACACCATCATCGCCATTTACCCGGAGTGGTTCAAGGTGAGTTCTTCAAGTTCCCCGGAGTAACGATCGGGCGTGGGTACTGGGCTGGATTCTGGGGGAAGGGGGTGGGGCAGTTTCTCACTTTCTCCTCCCGCTTCTAAAATATACACTACTGGCCATTAAAATTGCTACGCCACGAAGATGACGTGCTACAGACGCGAAATTTAACCGACAGGAAGAAGATGCTGTCACATGCAAATGATTAGCTTTTCAGAGCATTCACACAAGGTTAGCGCCGGTGGCGACACCTACAACGTGCTGACATGAGGAAAGTTTCCCCGATTTCTCATGCACAAACAGCAGTTGACCGGTGTTGCCTGGTAAAACGTTGTTGTGATGCCTCGTGTAAGGAGGAGAAAAGCGTACCATCACGTTTCCGACTTTGATACAGGTCGGATTGTAGCCTATCGCGATTGCGGTTTATCGAGTTCCAAGACTGTTAGCAGAATATGAAATCGGTGGGTTCAGGAGGGTAATACGGAACGCCATGCTGGATCCCAACGGCCTCGTATCACTAGCAGTCGAGATCACAGGCATCTTATCCGCATGGCTGTAACCGATCGTGCAGTCACGTCTCGATCCCTGAGTCAACACATAGGGACGTTTGCAAGGCAACCATCTGCACGAACAGTTCGACGACGTTTGCAGCAGCATGGACTATCAGCTCCGAGACCACGGTTGCGGTCACCCTTGACGCTGCATCACACACAGGAACGCCTCCGATGGTGTACTCAACGACGAACCTGGGTGCACGAATGGCAAAAAGTCATTTTTTCGGATGAATCCAGGCTCTGTTTACAGCATCATGATGGTTGCATCCGTGTTTGGCGACATGACGGTGAATGCACATTGGAAGTGTGTATTTGTCATCGCCGTACTGGCGTATCACCCGGCGAGATGGTATGGGGTGCCATTGGTTACACGTCTCGGCCACCTCTTGTTCGCATTGACGGAACGTTGAACAGTGGACGTTACATTTCAAATGTGTTACGACCCGTGGCTCTACCCTTCATTCGAAGCTTGCGAAACCCTACATTTGAGCAGGATAATGTATGACCGCATGTTGCAGGTCCTGTACGGGCCTTTCTGGGTACAGAAAATGTTCGACTGCTGCCCTGGCTAGCACATTCTCCAGATCTCTCACCAATTGAAAACGTCTGGTCAATGGTGGCCGAGCAGCTGGCTCGTCACAATACGCCAGCTACTGAAACTCATTCTGGAAACGCCAGCTACTACTCTTGATGAACTGTGGTATCGTGTTGAAGCTGCATGGGCAGCTGTACCTGTACACGCCATCCAAGCTCTGTTTGACTCAATACCCAGCCGTATCAAGGTCGTTATTACGTCCAGAGGTGGTTGTTCTGGGTACTGATTTCTCAGGATCTATGCACCCAAATTGCGTGAAAGTGTAATCACATGTCAGTTCTAGTATAATATATTTGTCCAATGAATACCCGTTTATCATCTGCCTTTCTTCTTGGTGTAGCAATTTTAATGGCCAGTAGTGTAGTTTGCTGTCACTCCCAGTTTTAAAGTGCCGCCGTTGCCTAGTATCTGATAATAGCAATACATGTAATACGTTTTATTCTATTTGCAGTAATTTACACTATACGGAATCGACATGTCCAATCGCCATTGTCGGTGCTACACGTAGCACTACGATCCTGACCACAGGTCTGCAAGCTGTGGGTGTGTGAGAGTCGTTTCCCCCTACGGCCAGGTTGGTCAGTGCTTCGGTGCTTTTTTTCCTGTCTTTGATGAGTCGAGACTCTGTGGTTTGCCAAACGTACCTGATGACCGCGGGACACTGGAGGGCTTGTTGTCGGCAGCAGGTGCGGTCAGCCTGGCTGAAATGCTTGCCTGGAGTCGGCCAGTCCCGGAGCAAGCAACTCCAAAGTATCCTGTCTTCTACCACAGCTTGTGATTTGATAGAATTCCGTGTCATTTTTAAAACCTTTCTGTTGTTTCTTTATTTTCCGAAAGTTACTTGAAAAACTTGGACATTAATACACGTAAAAACATAATTGGTATTAGCAAGATATTCTTTTGGGTCGGGGGGGAGGGGGGGGGGGCGGCTGTTGATCCTGACCACTGTACGCTACCACGCTACCCGCCCCCCTCTCGTCGCTGGATCCGCGCTTGCGTTCCGTGCGCCGGCAAGGCATTCAGACAGCCGTGAGCTGCTCGGTGGTTGGTGCTGTGGGGTGCGGGTGCGTCGTTTATCGTCGTGTGCCGCTGTTGCCGGTAAAGCGTTTCTCAGGTACGGTAGTTAGCACGTGACTGAGAGTACTCCTTAAGCCGTCGGCATACGGACCGTGCAACCGAGCGTTGAGCATGCCGTGTTTCTGACGTCGTAGCGTGGAATACAACGTTCGGGAGTCTTTCCGAACGTGCCGAGCAATATCTAGCATGTGGGATATTCTGAGTGTGAGTCTGAGCGTTGACCAATGAGATGGCACAAAGCCACCTACGTCACACGCACGCCGTCTCCTTTCAGTACCGAGTTATGAGGCGCCATATTGGCATTCATTTCAAGCCTATACGTATATATCCCGTTTCTGAGCACCAGCAAATTGAGAATCACTCGAAAACCCGTTGTTAATTGTGTGATTCGTTCCAATAAAATAATGAGAAACATCGTATTCGCGGCAAAAGAATGATTGTAACTTGCATATTGTGAGAGTATGCTATTTCAAGGGAGCGACTCACTGAAGATCCACCCAAAACGCATTGTTCTTGGTACAATTTGTTGTAATCAAATTTCAATTAGTAACATATCTACGGTAAGGTTTTTAGCAAGTGCTAACATGCTATGATTGAGGGTTAAAAGCGTGTTGTTAGTTTAGCTGAGTGTGTAGCGACGCAGATCCGTATGTAGTTTCAAAGGGCAGTGGTTCGCGACTCGACACTTCCAAAGGGTGACTTTGTTCGATTGGCTTTATGTATAGGACAGCATGCGCTACTTGTATAATGATATTTTGCTCCTTTTTCTGTTGCCCTTCGTAATTCACATGTTGCAAACATTCTGCTACTGGATAGGAACAGTGATCAAGTCAGGTTAACCTTAGGGTTTCACTAAAATGTGGGAATGATGAAATAATATTTATCTTATGTGGAGAAGTATTGCTAATTTGTATCGCACTGTTTGTAATGGAACTTTCATAAGCGTGTGTCCTTATTGATTGGACATGATAGTTTACTTCTCGTGGACGATGGAGGAAATGTGCGTTTTAATAGAGCTAATGTGGGAATTTTATGCGCGCTCTTCTCGTAAACACTATGATTTACGAACTAGAAACGTCCCGCAACTGCCGCTGGAGTGTGTTGCGATCGCGTATACCACGTTGGGGCCCACGTACCGTATGCACAAGTCGCGTCATTTCTGAGCGTTTAGCAGCACTTTGAACTCAGCACGCTTAACGTTGACGTTCGACAGCGCGGCCCGCGTTCCGACGCCGGTAGACACAGCCAAGGGCCAGAGAAAGCTGCACGGACGCAAGCAGTGCTTCATCGCAAGTCTAAGCGAAATCGAAGCCCAAAAGCTAAACGAGGTCAGTAGGAACTGACCAATGCGAAACGCGTACATTGGATTCGAAGGCGAAACTTTGCAATCAGAACCGACGAAAAAGTTTAAAAAATTTGAGTACTAAGTAAAGTCAATAAACTGTTTAAAATTGTCTGTACAGTCGTCCAGGAATCATATAGGCGCCGGAAAGGCCGACAGGAAGGAAGGAGGCCGAAATACTGAATTCCGTCTTCCGCAATTGTCTCACCACGAAATATCATAAAACGGTTCCTCCATTCGATTGTGGCGCTGTCGCCGAAAGGACAAGTGTGTTAGGTAAATGATTGCGGAATGGAACATCAGCTGCAACAGCTCAACAGAGTAGAGGGAAGTGGATCGGAGGAGAGAGCTGTACACCTGAATAGAGATACTACGGAAGATCTCCCTACCCTTCCAGCAGCAATTTACCGTAGGTTACTTAGCTAACAAAGGGTGTCAGCGACTGGAGAAAGAAAGGTACTGGTCATTCTCGTCGGACTGATGTGCCTGCAACGTTCACGTGCTGTACAAGTACCCACACGTCCAACCAGCATGCCGAGGTGCTCATCGAACTCCAGCGGCACACGTCACAAGAGACGCGTGGTGCGTCACACAGAGGTTTACGCGAAACGTTGCGACACTGACAGTCCAAAACTGTCGAGGAATGTACTACCTTCCTCTCATATATTGAGTGAAACAAAATTCGTGCGGCGCTTACATTCTAACTATCCAAAAATATCTGTAACAAAATTCATTCGCTTACGTATTTTCAGTAGAAAATGGACGTCAAAGGAGGGCAGTTTGATCACACTTACGAGGGGGGGGGGGGGGGTGTACCTATGTAGCTGTACAGCTGTACTCTACACTTAATGCAGCAGAACGGGTTTTGCGTTTTGAGCTACTCGAGTATGATTCCGGTTCTAGGTTTATTTTTATTTGCTAATTTTGATCTGACCAAAAATGCTCTAGTATACGTATTCTGCGACTACAAAGTTTTAGACGGTTAACATGGCAGTTATTGGTTAGCCATGTCAGAAATATTCGTGAAGACTAATACCAAGTTAAAAATAAAGTGCCAGTCGTAGGACAGAAACAACTACACAACATATGAATATGGAGATGTTACACGTGTATACTACATTCAGTAAGGCGGTCAGTTGTAATATGTTAAGTATAAAGCTTCTCCGAGTTTTTCGCAGCATAGCTGCATCTACAGTTACAAGAGCAATGTGGACCAGCGCTAACAGTTTTTCTGCACTCATCAGCGGAGTAGAATAAACGGGTTCCTTTCAGTATAATCACACGAAGAATTCCAGGGGATGAAGGGCTGGCGAACGCTCAGATCGTAAAACAGATACTCCACCACCGCTCCATGTCCCAGGAAACACGATTACTTAAATACCGTCGCACATTTCATTCAGAGTGTGCAGGTGCACCATAGTGATGGAACATAACGATCGCCAAACATGAACTGGAATAACTTGTGGGGTGTTTTCGGTAAATTGTTGGTGCGAAACTCGTAATACGAGGGTAATCACAAAAATAAGGTCTCCTATTTTTTTTAAGTACATAGATCTGTTTATTTCTACAATAGTTTACATCAGTGTAAAGCTTGAACATTTAGCTATTTATCGACATAATCACCATTTCTGTCGAAGCATTTTTGTAAACGCTGTGCCAGTTTTAGTTTGCCCATGTCATACCAGCTCGCCGCCGTGCTGTTCAGAAAGTTATGAACTTCTGCTTTCACCTCGTCGTCGGAGATGAATCGCTTTCCGGCCAAATTTTCTTTGTGCTAGGGAACAGGTGAGCCGCCCGCGGTGACCGTGCCGTTCTAGGTGCTGCAGTCTGGAACCGTAGGACTGCTACGGTCGCAGGTTCGTATCCTGCCTCGGGTATGGATGTCCTTAAGTTAGTTAGGTTTATGTAGTTCTAAGTTCTAGGGTACTGATGACTTCAGATGTTAAGTCCCATAGTGCTCAGAGCCATTTGAACCATTTTTGGAACATGTGATAGTCACTGGACGCCGAGTCAGGGCTATATGGTGGGTGGGTGGGTGATTATGTCCCACTGTAACTATTGCAGGAGAGCAACGGTTTGCCGAGCGATGTGTGGGCGAGCGTTGTCATAGAGAATGTGTATGCCCTTGCTCAAGGTTCCTCTTCTCCGGTTCTGAATAGCCCGTTTGAGTTTTTTCAGTCTCACAGTACCGGTCAGCATTAATTGTGATCCCAGCGATTCAGCTCGGACGAGGAGGTGAAAGAAGTGGTTCTTAACTTTCTGAACATCATGGCGGCGAGCTGGTATTGCATGGGCAAACAAAAACTGCCACAGCGTTTACAAAAATGCTTCGACAGAAATGGTGATTATGTAAAAAAATAGCTAAATGTTCAAGCTGTAAACTGATGTAAACCATTGTAGAAATAAAAAGGTCTATTAGCTTAGAAAAAAATAGGAGACCTTACTTTTGGGATTACTCTCGTATCTTCCCTCGGTGAGCCGTTCCGGTGTCATGTAGGGATCCACGATATTATCCCCCACTATTCCGGACCATACGAGGTGCATTCAAGTTCTAAGGCGTCCGATTTTTTTTTTTTTCTCGGGACTGGAAAGAGATAGAAACATGCGCATTGTTTTGAAATGAGGCCGCGTTCATTGTCAATACGTCCCAGAGATGACAGCTCCGTACCACAGATGAAATTTTACCGCCAGCGGCGAGAATGAGAACTGTTTTAAATACTTAAAATGGCGACGTTTTCCTTACTTGAACAGCGTGCAATCATTCGTTTTCTGAATTTGCATGGTGTGAAACCAATTGAAATTCATCGACAGTTGAAGGAGACATGTGGTGATGGAGTTATGGATGTGTCGAAAGTGCGTTCGTGGGTGCGACAGTTTAATGAAGGCAGAACATTGTGCGACAACAAACCGAAAAACCGTGGGTTCGCACAAGCCGGTCTGACATGATCGAGAAAGTGGAGAGAATTGTTTTGGGAGATCGCCGAATGACTGTTGAACAGATCGCCTCTAGAGTTGGCATTTCTGTGGGTTCTGTGCATGACGACCTGAAAATGCGAAAAGTGTCATCCAGGTGGGTGCCACGAATGCTGACGGACGACCACATGGCTGCCCGTGTGGCACGTTGCCAAGCAACGTTGACGCGCAACGACAGCATGAATGGGACTTTATTTTCGTCGGTTGTGACAATGGATGAGACGTGGATGCCATTTTTCAATCCAGAAACAAAGCACCAGTCAGCTCAATGGAAGCACACAGATTCACCGCCACCAAAAAAAAATTCGGGTAACCGGCAGTGCTAAAAAAATGATGGTGTCCATGTTCTGGGACAGCGAGGGCGTAATCCTTACCCATTGCGTTCCAAAGGGCACTACGGTAACGAGTGCATCCTACGAAAATGTTTTGAAGAACAAATTCCTTCCTGCACTGCAACAAATACGTCCGGGAAGGGCTGCGCGTGTGCTGTTTCACCAAGACAACGCACCCGCACACTGAGCTAGCGTTACGCAACAGTTTCTTCGTGATATCAACTTGGAAGTGATTCCTCATGCTCCCTAATCACCTGACCTGGCTCCTAGTTAATTTTGGCTTTTCCAACAATGAAAGACACTCTCCGTGGCCGCACATTCACCAGCCGTGCTGCTATTGCCTCAGCGATTTTCCAGTGGTCAAAACAGACTCCTAAAGAAGCCTTCGCCGCTGTCATGGAATCATGGCGTCAGCGTTGTGAAAAATGTGTACGTCTGCAGGGCGATTACGTCGAGAAGTAACGCCAGTTTCATCGATTTCGGTTAAGTAGTTAATTAGGAAAAAAATCGGAGGCCTTAGAACTTGAATGCACCTCGTACTTCAGTGCTTTACCGGATCTGATATCCACAGTCTCCGACGACGGCCTAACTTCTTTCCAGTGGTTGTCGTTGTGCCTATTGGAGATACACTCGCGTACTAACGCAGGTTTATTAGATCGTATCACATCTTTAAGAAGTCATCGTTGACTGCTGTTGTTGATACCATTCACAAAAAAATGCGTCCGTAGGAAGCGGTCTGTAGGATGCTGGTGTTGCGCTAACGAGTAATGATGCAGGTGCAGCCCTCCATCGCGCAACACGTCGACGACCACGTTTTGCTGGGCGTAGAATGGCTTCTTCGTTATCTGCAGCAGGCATAGTCCGCGGACGACCTCTGTTCAGCAATTACGGCTCGAGACATCCTATCTGTCGAAGGCGAAGCACCCGGCGACGGAAAACATTTTTGTTTAAGCAACGTCGACCTAGATACCTAGCAGCATATTCACGAGCAGCAGTTTCAGGCCTGGCACCAGAGTGCACCATAGGCCAAAAGCACGTGCTAAGTGTGTGCGAGTGCGTTAGGTCGCCCGCAGCTGTTCCCTCTGTGTGGAAAACTGCAGCACGTAAACACTGCATTCGTCGACTTGGCGTGTTGTCCGTGACGCGCACCAGTCCTCCTACAGATTTTTGTAGCTGCCGTACGTACGTATGGAAATCAACTTTGAGTTTTATTTTAACTCAGCTTCAAGTAGCAGTTCATCCTTCGACAAAGTCAACGGTGTGTAGAAGAGATGGGCAAAGTCGTTCATCCTTGGGAACAAGTTCACTGGTGATGCTTCTTTTTGGGAACCGTTCATCTTTACTCGTTCACCGTTCATAGTTCTTGGTATACGGTTCCTATGAAAAACTGAAAATTAGTAGCATAGGTGACAGAAGATGGAAGGCGCCCATAGGGACCACTACCCTCTCCCCTTACCCCCCCCCCCCCCCCCTTGAGTACAGAGTTTTTATTCACAGTAGAGTTCTCACAAGTTTGTAATTTTCGTGATTCTGCAAATCATCTCCTTTACCCGACTGTGGCGTTGTGTGGCTGATCGCAGTGATATAATATTGTTGTTGTTGTTGTGGTCTTCAGTCCTGAGACTGGTTTGATGCAGCTCTCCATGCTACTCTATCCTGTGCAAACTTCTTCATCTCTCAGTACCTACTACAACCTACATCCTTCTGAATCTGCTTAGTGTATTCATATCTTGGTCTCCCTCTACGATTTTTACCCTCCACGCTGCCCTCCAATACTAAATTGGTGACCCCTCGATGTCTCAGAACATGTCCTACCAACAGATCCCTTATTCTGGTCAAGTTGTGCCACAAACTTCTCTTCTCCCCAATCCTATTCAATACTTCCTCATTAGTTACGTGGTCTACCCATCTAATCTTCAGCATTCTTCTGTAGCACCACATTTCGAAAGCTTCTATTCTCTTCTTGTCCAAACTATTGATCGTCCATGTTTCACTTCCATACAAATACTTTCAGAAACGACTTCCTGACACTTAAATCTATACTCGATGTTAACAAATTTTTCTTCTTGAGAAACGCTTTCTTTGCCATTGCCAATATACATTTTATATCTTCTCTACTTCGGCCATCATCAGTTATTTTGCTCCCCAAATAGCAAAACTCCTTTACTACTTTAAGTGTCTTAATTCCTAATCTAATTCCCTGAGCATCACCCGACTTAATTCGACTACATTCCATTACCCTCGTTTTGGACGCACGAAAAACCGGCTCCAAGTACAAACTGCTCGCCAATTACGCACTATTTGTTGACCGCTACGAGCAGAGTAGATAAACGTGTAATAATTATGCGTGAGGAAGTAACAAATAAGCTAATGCAAGCAAATTCGAAACAGTAGATGACGATTGGTAAGCGACAATGAACAGTCTAGTACTCGGGGCCCACTTTTGATGCGCCACCCTGTGCCACTGAAATAATATTGTAGGAATTATCATAGTTTTGTTTATTTATTTATTTATATTATTATTATTATTATTATTATTATTATTATTATTATTTACAAAATGTGGCACCATACACTCGATTACGAAGCACGGGCTTCATTCGGTTGTAAGTCGGTCTGCCTTCCGTAACAGTGAACATGCTTTTTTACCTTGGATGAAAAAAAAAGACGGAAAGTGGCCACTCGAGTATGCCGTATCGAAGTCCTTTGCATGTGTAATAACAAAAAACCTTGTCTTTTTACAAATATTTCTTCTGCTGTTTATCGAAATAGTGAATAAGCTGATATGCCGTTTTGTTACCTGAAAAGATGTATGTATTACATACCACGTAATTTTTATGTAATTTACGTAATTATAAAATACATTTTAAGTAGCGGTCGTGCATACTGAATAGAATACGGAAAGAACCGGAAGTTCAGAGTTCAAAAAATGTTTGAAACAGATCTAGAATGGGCGTGCGAAGCGGACGAAACGAACAACAACAACTCGATACTGAACTAATTACGAGCAGTCGGCAACAGAACTCCGACGAGTGGCCACGCGAATTAGGACGAGTCAGACCGAGCGAGACCGAGACCCAGACAGACTGGAACGAGACCGAGGCTGGAACGAGACCGGTCGACGTGCCGTTGCGGGAGCGAGATCGACCGTAAGTAGAAAGCCGCGACCGAAATGAACTGTGGGAGACCGTTCCTTAGAATTCGTTCCTCGTTCGTTCCGTTCATCTTGGTGACCCGTTTCTTTAGACCCGTTAGTTTGTGAACGACCCATTCTAGTGTATAGATTTTCGAAACACTTTGGGAATGCACAGGGATAAACAGAACGATGCAAATGCCCTGAGCCAGTGTGTTCCCATGGCCCTCCCCTACTGTCAAAAATCAGCGTTCTGTCTTGTCATCGTTATCGTAATACAGTTGCTGCCCTTCCAACAATCTCCTATTTCATATTAAAAAGAAGGTGGCTACCAGCACACAGTGTCCTCTTTAACTAATTACGTTCGAAACCATGCACTTTGCGTATGTTGTTTTTTGTTTAAAACAGAATGGGGCCAAATTTAGAGTGCGTCACCCCAACTGCGATTTCGGCTGCGGACAATAGAAATAAGTGAAGCTACCGAACCGGTGTCTGTGAAACCTTAGTAGTGAGAATTTAAGGAGTGCCTGATAGTTACTTTTTTGCAGCTGCAGACCTTTACGTTTCATTTGCACTCACTGTCCATCTGAGACGTTCCTCGTAACTTGTTCGCCCACTGCTTGAATACTGCTCACCGGCGTGGGATCCGTACCAGATAGCGTTGATAGAAGAGATAGAGAAGATCCAACGGAGAGCAGCACGCTTCGTTTCAGGATCATTTAGTAATCGGAAAGCGTTACGGAAATTATAGATAAACTCCAGTGGAAGACTCTGCAAGAGAGACGCTCAGTAGCGTCAAGCAGTATATTGCTCCTTCCTACGTATATCTCGCGAAGAGACCATAAGGATAAAATCAGAGAGATTAGAGCCCACACAGAGGCATACCTACAATCTTTCTTTCCAGGAACAATACGAGACCGGAATAGAAGGGAGAACCGATAGCGGTACTCAAGATACCCTCCGACACACACCGTCAGGTGACTTGCGGAGAATGGATGTAGATGTAGATTTAGAAGGCACAGATTAACATTCTACCGCAAACATAAGGTAGCATGCATCATTATATGACTGTCCTCATTTTTCCTTGCGTATTATACTTTCTGCAGAAGGCGAGATCCACATACGGAAATTGACTGCAACGAATTGACTGCAGTGCCTTTCCAACCGAGGCGCCTGTCTGCGAGCAAGTTCGATCCATTTGGGTTGTACGATGTACCTCACGTTTTGAAACTAAACGTCAGTGAACACTAAATGTTCCCCCTCAACCACTAGTTGGCGAGCCGGCACGAGTTGCAATTTTCTCCGCCGAAGTCAGTCTCAGCGTGTTATCAGAGACTGGTACGCTAGCTCGTGGCCGTCGACAGTCAGAGAGGGCGTGACGACCTCGGCGTACGTTCCGCCTCTTCCCCAGAGCAGCTGATCGTCGCGTCCCGTCCTCTACGCGCAGTCCAGTCTCAGCGCCTCAAGCTCGCGTGCACAGTAGAGATGGGTAGTTCGCAAACGAACGGGTGCAAGGGAACGGTTCACCAAGATGAACGAAAGTAACGAGGAACGAATTCCAAGGAACGATCGGTTCATAGTTCACTTCGGTTGCGGCGGTCTACTTATAGTTCCCGGGAACGAGGAACGATCGGTTCATAGTTCACAATTTCACTTCGGTCGCGGTGATCACTTCGGCAGTTCTCGTTCCAGCCTCGGTCGCGTGCTCGTCTCAGTCTCGGTCTCCCTCGGCCGCACTCGTCGTTCTTCGCATGACCACCTGTCTCAGTTCCACTGCCGACTGCTCCTAGTTAGTTCAGTATCCAGCTGTTCGTTTTGTTCACTGCACTCGCCTATGTTACATGTGTTCCAAACTGTTCTTGCACTTGGCTCAGGCTATTCAGGGTCCACAACCGGTAATCAAAAAGTATTTTATAGTTACGTAAATTACATAAAAATTACGTTTTATGTACTAGGTACGTCTTTTCAGGTAACAAAAGGGCATATCAGCTCACTTCATTATATCGATGAGCAGCAGAATACTTATAACAAGGCAAGTTTTTTTGTGATTCATATATTTCTTGGTTTCATCGACTTAATTTAGCAACTAACTTTCAATAATTTGCTTAATTTTTAGTGTAAGAAATTCGTATAAAACGCTTTTCGTGTATCTTTCATATAAAAAACATTACATTTAGGAAGGCTCCAATTATTGTTAAGTTTGGTTGTTTCAAAAAAAAAAGTGGGTTGTGGGTCAGTGGATCATTTTGGCTCAGTACAAAAAGCGATGCCTCTCCATTTGAGAAGACAGAGTGCCATAAAATCGTATTTACTTATTATCTCAGTAAGGAGCTTTCAAACCAAAAATTTTACTACTGCAAACTTAATTATTATTATTATTGCTGCATTAACTTTAATAATGCAACATAAAAACCTAATTTTTACTAATGTATGATGAGAAAACCACATTTTATTTTATGCTTCCATAAAGTCTACTTCGCCTACGAACTCAGAGAGAACGTGAACTATACATAGGGTGTAAACAATTATTGTTTACAACGTAGCATAGCTATGTAGTGGAAGTCGAAACAGAGAATTTTATACAAGACCACTTGTGGTCTATTAACTTGGTAAACAGCCACCAACAGGTTTACAAGACTACATGTGCTATAGTCCATGCGCGTCGCGTGAGATCTTCATGTTCTCTTCTCCAGCTCTTTACACACCGTAATCGATTATTTCGCCATTGTTGCTTGCATTAGCTCGTTATTTCTTCACTGCCTAATTATTACTTGTTTGTCTGTTTGTTGTATCTGCTCGTAACGGGCAACACATGGTCCGTAATTGGCGAGCAGTCTACACTCGGGGCCGGTTTTCCGTGCGCCACCCTATATTATTTCCCTGCGATCAGCCGCACAACGCTACAGTTGTCTAAGCGAGAGGTTCTGCAGGATCACAGAAATTAATTTTAAAAGTGTGTAAGAATTCTGTAATGAATAAAAACTCTATACTTCAAGGGGGAGGGAAGCGCCCCCTCTTGGTGCCCTCCATCCTTCAGTCACCTACACTACTAGTTTTCAGTTTTTCGTAAGAACCACATACCGAGCACAAATGAACGGTGAACGAGTAAAAATGAACGGTTCCCAAAAAAGAACGACCAGCAGTGAACTAGTTCCCAAGGATGAACGAGTTTGCCCATCTCTAGTGCACAGTGGTCTGTGAAAGGCGACCTTGTGGGGTGAAGCCCGCCGGCGACAATGTGCCGGCGCTGCGGCCGGTGCCAGCAGACGAGAATAGCGTCGCCTTGGGAATCCGTGTGACGGCTGTCGCCGTCCGCGCTGCCGCGGTCGCTCTTGATTAACGGAAACCCCCGTGATCCTCCCACTACCACCTGTGCCGTTGCGTTTTTTGTGAATAGCAGAGTAATCACGTAGATGTAGATATTGCAACACGTACAGTACCCCTCTCTTCGAGTTGTAGAACTGTGCGTTTTGGTATCTAACAAATACAAGAGGTCCGAATTAGATTTGAAGTCAAAGTTGGGTAGTCATGTTTTCGTTGTACTTGTCAGGTTAATTCTCTACGAAAATCCGAGCTTTCGACAGTAAACGCGTTTGTCTTCGTCAGGAAAGCAAGTGACTGTCGAAGAAGTAACGGAATGACACAGATGTAAATGACGTAGCGGTGCTCATCGCGAACACTGGCACCGACAGTGAAGCGAAGCATCATTCGCCACGTCGTTTGCATCCAACATGGGACATATTCCGACACACAAACAAATGCGCTTGCGTACACACTGGCCGCACCGATGAACGTTCTGTTTTGATGCGGGATAGTACAGCGTCTGATGTCCTGCAAAGAGGAAACCCATTGTCTCTATCAAATTATCCGCCAAACTAATTTCAGTTGCCTCTTTATGAACACTGTTGCAAAAACCGGAACTGTTGGTAACTATGACAGTTTCGCCAAAGTTCATACCGTGTCCCTTGTTTACGCAATGTGTTCTGCTAATGCCGATTTTTCAGGCTATTGAAACCTCGTATGACGGCGATGTTCCACGCACCTATCACGAATTGTGTGGATCGAACGGCCGATGTTAGCCTTCCCACATTGAAACGGAATTTTGTATGTACCAGGCTTCCTAAAACACCTAATCGTCTTTCACAGAGCCGAGTAGTACCCTAATCTTGGAAGGCGGACGGAACACATTCTTAATGTTAACACTCTTAAAAATTTTCCCCCAGCGTAAGGAATAAAGGCCACCAATCGTTGCTCTTCTTCATGCACTTCCGGTGATGGTCCAAACTCCATAGCCCGACTAATGTGCTTCTACGAAGTCACACGGATGAACGGTAGTTTCAGCAGGAAATGCAGGTCCAGGCTCTGTGAGTATAAAATGGTAGAAGCTGTTTTTGGGTCATCAGTCTTCTGACTGGTCTGATGCGGTCCGCCACGAATCCCTCTCCTGTGCCATCCTCTTCATCTCATAGTAGCACTTGCAACCTACGTCCTCAACTATTTCCTGGATGTAGTCCAATCTCTGTCTTCCTCTACAGTCCCTCTAGTACCGTGGAAGTCATTCCCTCGTGTCTTAACAGATGTGTAAATAAATAAAAATAAATAGGACGTCAAGTTCCGTAGGAGCAAATTGAGGAGCAAATCTCCAAGGTCATGGAATGCGTCAGTAAATCATTCTCTCTCTTCTTCTTATCAGTGTATTCCACATATTCCTTTCCTTTCCGATTCTGGGCAGAACCTCCTCATTCCTTATCTTATCAGGCCACATAACTTCAATATCCGTCCGCAGCACCACATCTCAAATGCTTCGATTCTCTTCAGTTCCGGTTTTCCACGGTCCATGTTTTACTACCATACAATGCTATGATCCAGTCCTAAATTCTCAGAAATTTCTTCCTGAAATTAAAGCCTATGTTTGATACTAATAGATTTATCTTGGTCAGTTTTGCCCTTTATGCCATTGATAGTCGTCTTTTGATGTCCTCCTTACTCCGTCCGGTATTGGTTATTTTACTGCCCAAATAGCAGAATTCCTTAATGCCATCTACTTCGTGACCGTCAATCCTGATGTTAAGTTCCTCGCTGTTCTCATCTCTGATACTTCTCATTACATTCTTCTTTCTTCGATTTACTCTGAGTCTATATTCTGTACCCATTAGATTGCCATCACAGAAGTTGGGAAGGAAAACATAGGTACAAAGAAGGTAGCTTCAGTTGATTGATGAAAGGAGGAAGTACAGACATGTTTCGGGAAAATCAGGAATACAGAAATACAAGTCGCTGAGGAATGAAATAAATAGGAAGTGCAGGGAAGCTAAGACGAAATGGCTACAGGAAAAATGTGAAGACATCGAAAAAGATGTGATTGTCGGAAGGACAGACTCAGCATACAGGAAAGTCAAAACAACCTTTGGTGACATTAAAATCAACGGTGGTAACATTAAGAGTGCAACGGGAATTCCACTGTTAAATGCAGAGGAGAGAGCAGATAGGTGGAAAGAATACATTGAAAGCCTGTATGAGGGTGAAGATTTGTCTGATGTGATGGAAGAAGAAACAGGAGTCGATTTAGAAGAGATAGGGGATCCAGTATTAGAATCGGAATTTAAAAGAGCTTTGGACGACTTATTGTCAAATAAGGCAGAAGGGATAGATAACATTCCATCAGAATTGCTTAAATCATTAGGGGAAGTGGCAACAAAACGACTATTCACGTTGGTCTGTAGAATATATGGGTCTGGCGACATACCATCTGACTTTCGGAAAAGCATCATCCACACAATTCCGAAGACGGCAAGGGCTGACAAGTGCGAGAATTATCGCACAATCAGCTTAACAGCTCATGCATCGAAGCTGCTTACAACAATAATATACAGAAGAATGGAAAAGAAAATTGAGAATGCGCTAGGTGACGATCAGTTTGGCTTTCGGAAAAGTAAAGGCACGAGAGAGGCAATTCTGACGTTACGGCTAATAATGGAAGCAAGGCTAAAGAAAAATCAAGACACGTTCATAGGATTTGTCGACCTGGAAAAAAGGTTCGACAATATAAAATGGTGCAAGCTTTTCGAGATACTGAAAAAAGTTGGGGTAAGCTATAGGGAGAGACGGGTCATATACAATATGTACAACAACCAAGAGGGAATAATAAGAGTGGACGATCAAGAACGAAGTGCTCGTATTAAGAAGGGTGTAAGACAAGGCTGTACCCTTTCGCCCCTACTCTTCAGTCTGTACATCGAGGAAGCAATGATGGAAATAAAAGAAAGGTTCAGGAGTGGAATTAAAACACAAGGTGAAAGGATATCAATGATTCGGTTCGCTGATGACATTGCTATCCTGAGTGAAAGTGAAGAAGAATTAAATGATCTGCTGAACGGAATGAACAGTCTAATGAGAACACAGTATGGTTTGAGAGTAAATCGGAGAAAGACGAAGGTAATGAGAAGTAGTAGAAATGAGAACAGCGAGAAACTTTACATCAGGATTGATGGTCACGAAGTCAATGAAGTTAGGGAATTCAGCTACCTAGGCAGTAAAATAACCAATGACGGACGGAGCAAGGAAGATATCAAAAGCAGACTCGCTATGGCAGAAAAGGCATTTCTGGCCAAGAGAAGTCTACTAATATCAAATACCGGCCTTAATTTGAGGAAGAAATTTCTGAGGATGTACGTCTGGAGTACAGCATCGTATGGTAGTGGAACATGGACTGTGGGAAAACCGGAACAGAAGAGAATCGCAGCATTTGAGATGTGGTGCTATAGACGAATGTTGAAAATTAGATGGACTGATAAGGTAAGGAATGGGGAGGTTCTACGCAGAATCGGAGAGGAAAGGAATATGTGGAAAACAGTGATAAGTAGAAGGCACAAGATGATAGGACATCTACTAAGACATGAGGGAATGACTTCCATGGTACTAGAGGGAACTGTAGAGGGCAAAAACTGTAGAGGAAGACAGAGATTGGAATACGTCAAGCAAATAATTGAGGACGTAGGTGCAAGTGCTACTCTGAGATGAAGAGGTTAGCACAGGAAAGGAATCCTTGTCGGGCCGCATCAGACCAGTCAGTAGACTGATGACAATAAAAAAATTAAAAAAAAAAGATTGTTCATTCCATTCAGCATACCATGTAATTCTTCTTCACTTCGACTCAGGATAGCAATGTCATCGGCGAATCGTATCATTGACATCTTTTCACCTTGAAATTTAATTCTACTCATGAATCTTTCTTTTATTTCCATCATTTGTTCTTCGATGTAGATACTGAACAGTAGCGGCGAAAGAGTACAGAAGTTACCCACATGTGATTATGTACATCGAATGGATGTACAGTAGAAGAGAAGGTCTGAACTATCCACGCAAATCACGTTAAACGGCGCTAGCCGCCCGAATTGTTATATTGCCATGGTGGAACAGCCACAAAACACAGCTTGTGCTCGGTCTTCTAGAACCACCTCACAATTGTATCGGCGCCCACATTTAGCAGTGGGAAGTTGATATGGGCGTGCCGCCCTAGAGTGGAAAACGGAGAGACGGTGAATCAGACAAGCACGTGACCCGCTCCCAGCCGTCAGTGGTCCACATCAGGAGGTCCCGGGATCGACTGCCTCTTATTACAGCACGTTCTCTGTGTATCGATCATTGCACTGCGGTTTGCGCTCTCTGGTTTTGGTTATGTTTGATAACAGTAATTCCATGCTGCCATGCGTACTTAGAATGTAACTGCTGAATAAAGACTATCAATTCAGAAAATCAAAAGACAATAGCATTGTTTGCAACTGGCCGAGTTTAGATTAGATGCACTTTTTGTTCCACAGATCCACAATAGGGAGGTAATCAAGGGCATAAAATATGCCATAAAAGAAGAACATACATTTCCAAGAGAAGAACTATGTTAATGTCCCTTCCACGGATCACAGTTGTGGAATAACCAGGTTATCACAAAACATGTAAATGTATAGTACAGCGAGGTGCGCGTGATAATTCTCAGGCTCGCAGACTCACGTCGTCGATGTTCGGTTTACAACCGTATGTACACTGATGGCACTACTCCTCCGTAAGTATGAAGAAATCAAATTTTGTTTAAGTCTTACATAAGTGTTGGAGCGATAATTTGTCATTCTTGAGCGACAGTTTGAAATGAGACTTTCTATCACAACGGCTCTGGATTACTGCAGGTCTGTGTGAGCTCCAGATGTTACGGACGAGCTCGTTGAACTTACAGGCCCCAAAAACGTTTGGGCTGTCAGAGCGCTGTGAATCACGTCACGGACAGCACGAAGAAGGAGGTGTGTCAGTCACGGCTTCTTTGCAATTACGCATCTCACAAGACCTTGACTACAAACGAGCTGAGATGAACTACTCTGAACGACGCGCGTCCACAGTGAGGAAGAGAGGTCTGCACGTGGCCCTGCGCCCCAGTTGAACAGGCGACCACATCGTATGCAGTGGCCCTCAGGCGATATTAAATGCCCTGAGACGAGCAGTGCCGGGGAGGAGTCAAGAGTACGCCAGCGGTAGCAGAGGTGCCTGGATCCCCTCACGAGACCACGCTAGTCCGTTCCACACGTCGGCTGCCGCACCGCTCGTGTCTGTCGGGGTACGCATCCAGACTTCAAACTACACGTCACTTGGATCACACACTGACTGGTTTTCGTTTATTTGCTGTCATTTTTTCGTGGGGAAACTTTATCATTGCTACATTACCAGGGAAATATCATGTTATGGAGCGATTAATGATTAAATACGTTAGTGGTGGTGGTGGTGCTGGTGATGATGATGATGATGATGATGATGATGATGATATAATAACACATGCCGTATTAAAGCTCCGGACAAAACATGAAAAATCACAAAGAATAAAATTTGAAATATGTAAAGGGAAAATGACCATGAAAAACTGTTTCAACTAAGAAGCACGAATATCGCTCCCTCGTACAAATATACCGACTTCGGAAAGTAAGTTACACACGTCATCCCACGCTAAGACAATTACGCAATAAGAGTGTCGCTTTGTCAGAACAGAGTGCACGTTCCACCTTTCCTACAGGCGCGGTTCTGCTGCAGTACAGATACCAGGTGCACCAGCGTAGGGAGTGAAGCAGCGCGGAAACTGGAAACTTACTCCAAAGGTGAAGTGCGCTGGACAGTACGATTCTTGTGGGCGTAAGGTCTAAATTGTACAAAGATGCACCGTGAAATTCTGGCAGTATATACAGTGTAGGGCCAAAGAAATTGTTACATCTGCCTAATATCGCGTAGGGCCCCTGCGAGCAAGCAGAAGTGCTGCAGCACGACGTGGCATGGACTATAGTCTGAAGTAGTGCTGGAGGGAACTGAACCATGAATCCTGCAGTGCTGTCCATAAATCCGTAAGAGCACGAGGTGGCGGATCTCTCTTCTGAACAGAAGGTGGCAAGGTATCCCTGATATGCTCAATAATGTTCATCTCTGGGGAGTTTGGTGGCCAGCGGAAGCGTGTAACTCAGAATAGTTTCCTGGAACCACTCTGTAGCAATTCTGGGCGTGTGGGGTCCTGCTGGAATTGCCCGTCGGAATGCACAGTGGTCACGAATGGATGCAGGTGATCAGACAGTAAGCTTACGTACGTGTGAACGTGTCACCCGTCACAGTCGTATCTAGACGTATCAGGAGTCCCATATCACTCCAACTGCACACGCCCCACACCATTACAGAGCCTGCACCAGCTTGAATAGTCCCCTGCTGACGTACAGGGTCGACGGATTTATGAGGTTGTCTCCATACCCATACACGTCCATTCGCTCGATACAATTTGAAACGAGACTCGTCCGACCAGGCAACGTTTCCAGTCTTGAACAATCCAGTGTCGGTGTTGATGGAACCAGGTGAGGGGTAAAGCTTTGTTTCGTGCAGTCGTCAAAGGGTACACGAGTGGGGCTTTGGCGCCGAAGGCCCAAATCGACGATGTGTCGTTGAATGGTTCACACGCTGACACTTGCTGGTGGCCTAGCATTGAAATCTGCAGCAGTTTGCGGAAGGTTTGCACTTCTGTCCAGCTGAACGATTCTCTTCAGTCATAATTAATCCCGTTGTTGGAGGATCTTTTGCCGGCCGCGACGATGTCGGAGATTTGATGTTTTACCGGATTCCTGATTTTCACGCTTCACTCGTGCAGTGGTCTTACGGCAAAATCCCCACTTCATCGCTACCTCGGAGATGCTGGCCCCATCGCTCGTGCACCGACTATAACACCACGTTAAAACTCACTTAAATCCGGACAACCTGTCATGGTAGCAGCACTAACCGATCTAACAACTGCGCCAGACACTTGTTTTATATAGGCGTTAGCGACCGCAGCGCAGTATTCTGCCTGTTTCCATACCTCTGTATTTAAATACGCATGCCTATACATTTTTTGGCGCTTCAGTGTTGATCAAATGCAGTGTCCGCCGAGCCGTAGTGGAATCCTGCAAACAATTTGACCGGAGGCGCATAGAAATGAGTGACGTAGACCGTAAAGTGCAGAATTTGCACCATGTGATTTTCATATTTTCCGAAAGTTGAAGGAACGCCTAGGACGAAAGTGATTTTCCAATTGTAAGGACGTATAAATAGCGATTCTGGAAAGGCTCCGTGACCGAGCAGCGGGTTTCTATCGTCCAGCAACCCAATGATGGGTTGAACGTTTCGGCTTTGTGACTGTCGAGAAAAGAATTTCATGTATGTGAGTCACTTGCGTCACTTTGAGGTATAGTGCAATGTGTAACATATTTTGAAGTCCCCTCGTACATCTCGCGAAAAGACTACGAAAGTAAAATTAGAGAGATGCGGGCTGGTACGGACGCTTAGTAGTACTGAGGCTCTCGCGTACCTTACGCTAGTGGAACACGGAAGGGGGTCGGGGTCGGGGGGGGGGGGGGGGGGGGGGTGCACCGAGTAGCCTCCACCAGAGCGATGCGGCTCGCCAAGTAGCGATGTAAATCGGAATTCGTAAAAAAAAAAAAAAAAAAAAAAAAAAAAAAAAAAAAAAAAAAAAAAAAAAAAAATACCGAGTAAAGAGATTTAAAACAAATACAAAAAATACACGGAAACGATTCTCAAGAGACGGGCGCCATTTTATTGTCACCTCGTACCAGTCGACGGAAAGAGGCTGACTTTTTCGGCACAAAGTCCGAAACAGAAATGCATCTGTGCACAAGCTCCGAAGAAAACATTCAGACATTAGAAATCAGGCCCAAAGACTGTTCACCGAATGTGTGCCTTACTTTCGAATGAGACCATATTATTAAACTCTTGAACATTAATCTTAACCAAGTTCGAAGCTGCCGCTTTCGAAATCGAGTGGCATATTTATCGAGATATTAGCGAACGTGTGTTAAGTTTCGCGGATAACACTTCTTCATAGACGACTGCATCATATGCGTAAAGTAAAGATTGTGAGCGGTGTTGGTTCCACACATAAGGTGTCCCTACAAACGTGAACACCCCAGTAGCATTAAAGCAGTGTAAACTGAGATAAAACTGCAACAGATCACTTTCATTCTCCTTGTTTAGTGATCCAGTATCGGTTTCGAATCAGTTTGGCGCATCTCAACATACCTGTGCTGTGTACAGAGCATAGATAGACGTGACACCTACTGATGACCACAGTAGTTAAGTCCCATAGTGCTCAGAGCTCAGACATGACACCGTTGTGCACAAAAAGAGTAGTGATCCTATGCTACCGACAGTACCAGGTAATCTACAATTGCATATGCATCTGAAGAAGTGCCTGGCAGGCTTGAAATCGGTAACGCTACAGTAAATGTAGGTAATTGTATTAAGTAGCCGGTAACGCCTTTCTTTTATTTCATATTGCTTTAAACTGATGTTCGCGGAGATCAACATAGGGACGATAACATGAAAGGTGCAACGTACTGCAACATAACCTCAATTTTCCTCGCTAACAATAAAATTTATTTTATTTAACATAACAACAAATAATTAAGCTTATCCGTAATGGATTTTCTAGAAACCCGTAACTGTGTGTTAAATGTAACGTGAGTACAGTTAGCTGTGACCAGTCGCTTTTGGAATATTCCGTAGTTTGGCAAACCTCGCCAGCTGTTCATCTCACAAGATGTTCTTGTTACAGCGAAGCAATCTCCACTGCCCACCATCGTGCCACAACTTGAATGTGCAAACTTTCGCATGCCTTATGTGAAGATGATCCTGAAAAACCTCCAAAACTGTTCCGCAAAAATAAATAAATATTTCATAAGTCACTGATGGCAGCTAAGTGTAGCTAGATTTCACCAAAAAATATACAAATTTCACGATAGCATTCGCTCTCCTGTCAACTAATAAAAAAATATTGCAAAAAGTGCTATTCGAACTCCACGCACGCACACATCTGAACAATGGTGTTGAACGACTTGGCCACTGACTCCGATTCTCCAGTTAGCTTCCCTTCTCACGTGTACTTGTAACGGATCGAAACCACAAATCCCTAGACTTCTCGGAAAATATTGGGTTGCTGGTCTGCTATGTAGCAATAAAATTTCCTTCGTCGATAGTGTTCTAAGGATTCCATCTGGTACGAAACAAAACCAACACTGTGATCTGTTAGGTTAACTTTGTCGAAAACGGAAAAATAGTGACTTAAATCTTTTCATTGCAGTCGCTTTCGATTTTCCCGCCTAGTGCAGAAGCTTGCCGAAATCGGCGGGGCGCTGATCTCGCGTCACAGACTTCGCGTCCAGAATAACTTGCAGGTTACTGTCTGTCCTTCTAATCACAAATGTAGCTAATTATTACTTACGAACGTGCTTTCTTTCTTTATTTATTGCCAAATTATAGACCTGTTACCTGACGTTTTAAAACAGTTCGTACATCTTCCTGTGCCGGCCGACGTAGCTTAGCGTTTCTAGGCGCTGCAGTCCGGAACCGCGAGACCGCTACGGTCGCAGGTTCGAATCCTGCCTCGGGCATGGATGTGTGTGATGTCCTTAGGTTAGTTAGGTTTACGTAGTTCTAAGTTCTAGGGGACTGATGACCAAAGAAGTCAAGTCCCGTAGTGCTCAGAGCCATTTGAACCAGAGGTGTTCTGTAGTGTGTCTGCTGAAGGGGACGCCAGCCGGCAAGAGACACCGGAGGGCAGACAGCTCTGCAGGTGCGTTCCGAGAGGCCGCTGTGGATGCGGGTCACCCAGCCCGAGGCTCGCTGTTTTTTTTTTTTTTTTTTTGGGGGGGGGGGGGGGGGCAAAACTGCTATGTGCTATGGTCATTAGCGCCTGAGGCTCGCTGTTACCGAGCCTGTAGTGCAGCGGGCACACTGCTGAAGACTTGTGACGCACCGACAAGACGAGGATTTTGGCACAAACTAGACAGTACTCAGCATTATGTGGGAATGCAGGTGTGTGCGTTCTTTAGGGGCGGATAAACAGCCGTTATGACAAAGGCACGAAAGCTGTCAACAAATAATTATGTTGACGAGACAACGGGTGTGACCTGGTCAACCAGATGTCTGCACACCCCCGTAGCAGTTTCAGCAGAACGTCAGCACAATGTACGGCATTTCGGCGCTGGGCTGCGCTGCGAGTGAGCTGGCTGGCCCAGTCCCACCTGACAGCTGCGAGCCATTTTCCGGGATGCGGCGCGATCCTCGCTGAAAACAACGGGAACCCACCGAGGGCGACCCTCATATCACTGTCCTCTAATTTTTTTAACTGCCTTGTGTGATGCAAAGATATTGTGTCCGAGTAATTTTTGAAAGGAGTAATTCCGATCTATCCACCGGTGGGCTAAAACAACTATAGTTTGTAGAAATAAAACATTGTAATTTACGGTGTCTATATTTGTGCAACTGGGGGAACCTTCTGTCTTTATTTGTTATTAAATGCAACTGCAGCACAAAAATTGACTTTCGAGTGTGGGGTGTTTACTGTAACTGTATCTGTGCCCTAGGACTACCAGCTGCAGCTGCAGCAGCAGCAGCAGCAACAGTCGGGTAGCGGCCAGGGCGACGCCGCCCCCAGCATGGCGGAGGCGGAGGGCCCCGGCTGTGGCTCGGCCGACGCGCCGCCCCCGCCCGGCCCCGGCTCCGGCGCCGCCCCCGCCGCCAGCGCCGCCGCCGGCCGGCCCACCTCGCCGCCCAAGTGCGAAGTCGACGACTCGCCGCTACACAAATCCATGGACAAGAATAAGGAGTGTGAGTACTCTCTCTCTCTCTCTCTCTCTCTCTCTCTCTCTCTCTCTCTCTTCCCCCCCCCCCTCCCTCTCTCCTCCCTCTCCCTCCACCAGACTGTGGCGCTATGTATGGGAGCTCTTCGCTAGTGCCAGTTATTTAATGTTATTCTCTGCATGTGCATAGTGACAGGAGCGACACTTTCAGCTTCATCGCACAAATAAAAATAATATTACTCGTTTTGTAATAATTAAAATTGATGCTTTACAATTCACTCTTGTGCAACACCATTTCACTGGATTACGAACCAGCACAGAAAATTTCGAAGTACCCTATGGTAACTTTTTCGTGGCGATCTGACTGCTTCTTTGCAGACTGTTGCAAGCAGTGTCCTGTCACGGCCCTAGTTATATCGTTATGTAGTTATATTCGTACTCCCACGTATCCTCGTCAAACGAGCGACTGGTCTACAGTGAATGGAATTATGGAGGTTCCAATGTTGTTGTTGTTGTTGTTGTTGTTGTTGTTGTTGTTGTTGTCTTCAGTCCTGAGACTGTTTTGATGCAGCTCTCCTTGCTACTCTATCCTGTGCAAGCTGCTTCATCTCCCAGTACCTACTACAACCTACATCCTTCTGAATCTGCTTAGTGTACTCATCTCTCGGTCTCCCTCTACGATTTTTACCCTCCACACTGCCCTCCAATGCTAAATTGGTGATCCCTTGATGCTTCAAAACATGTCCTACCACCACATTTCGAAAGCTTCTATTCTCTTCTTGTCCAAACTAGTTATCGTCCATGTTTCACTTCCATACATGGCTACACTCCAAACAAATATTTTCAGAAATGACTTCCTAACACTTAAATCTATATTCCATGTTAACAAATTTCTCTTCTTCAGAAACGCTTTCCTTGCCATTGCCAGTCTACATTTTATATCCTCTCTACTTCGACCATCATCAGTTATTTTGCTCCCCAAATAGCAAAACTCCTTTACTACTTTAAGTGTCTCACTTCCTAATCTAATTCCCTCAGCATCACCCGATTTAATTTGACTACATTCCATTATCCTCGTTTTGCTTTTGTTGATGTTCATCTTATATCCTCCTTTCAAGACACTGTCCATTCCGTTCAACTGCTCTTCCAAGTCCTTTGCCGTCTCTGACAGAATTACAATGTCATCGGCGAACCTCAAAGTTTTTACTTCGTCTCCATGAATTTTAATACCTACTCCAAATTTTTCTTTTGTTTCCTTTACTGCTTGCTCAATATACAGATTGAATAACATCGGGGAGAGGCTACAACCCTGTCTCACTCCTTTCCCAACCACTGCTTCCCTTTCATGCCCCTCGTCTCTTATGACTGCCATCTGGTTTCTGTACAAATTGTAAATAGCCTTTCGCTCCCTGTATTTTACCCCTGCCTATATTTTACCCCTGCCTGTATTTGTCAGTAACATCTAGGATCGTGAACGATGTTTTGTTAGTTCACCTTCCAGAGCCCAACCATGTTCACAAAAAGCACTGTAGACTGTGCGCCAACCTTTTTACACCGAAATTAAAGTTCGCCTGTCGGTTCCCTACGCTCGCGTTCGACTTCATTTTGCAATCCCATTCTCTCATGTTTTGTTCAGATATTACTCAAATCGTCTGCCCCGCATTTTCTTGGACTACGTAGCACTGCGTCGTACAGGCTCACCTTTTTTATAGTATTTTTAAGGTGTTATTTCCAGCCGTAGGTACTGTCACTGTAAACTGCGGAGAAGTAGATTTTGTAGGTAGAAGAGTAGTGAGCTGATAAATGACAAACAAAAGGAGAGCTGCAAACGCTACTGTTCCCGAGAACTGGAAAAAAAGTTGAAAAAACTATTTTCTCATTTCCTTTTCTCCACTGGAACCCTCCCCCTCCCCTTCCCCTCGGCGCATACATTCTGGCACTTGTATCTTTTATAGGCGCAGATCCATGGTTAGTTTTGATGTTCTAAATTTTAAAAAAAATATTTACGTAAAGTTTGTTTACTTTGCGCTGGAAATAAAGGAAATAAATATGATAACACATACATGTCCCCCCATGAACCATGGACCTTGCCGTTGGTGGGGAGGCTTGCGTGCCTCAGCGATACAGATAGCCGTACCGTAGGTGCAACCACAACGGAGGGGTATCTGTTGAGAGGCCAGACTAACGTGTGGTTCCTGAAGAGGGGCAGCAGCCTTTTCAGTAGTTGCAGGGGCAACAGTCTGTATGATTGACTGATCTGGCCTTGTAACATTAACCAAAACGGCCTTGCTGTGTTGGTACTGCGAACGGCTGAAAGCAAGGGGAAACTACGGCCGTAATTTTTCCCGAGGGCATGCAGCTTTACTGTATGATTAAATGATGATGGCGTCCTCTTTTGTAAAATATTCCGGAGGTAAAATAGTCCCCCATTCGGATCTACGGGCGGGGACTACTCAAGACGATGTCGTTATCAGCAGAAAGAAAACTGGCGTTCTACGGATCGGAGCGTGGAATGTCAGATCCCTTAATCGGGCAGGTAGGTTAGAAAATTTAAAAAGGGAAATGGATAGGTTAAAGTTAGATATAGTGGGAATTAGTGAAGTTCGGTGGCAGGAGGAACAAGACTTCTGGTCAGGTGTCTACAGGGTTATAAACACAAAATCAAATAGGGGTAATGCAGGAGTAGGTTTAATAATGAATAGGAAAATAGGAATGCGGGTAAGCTACTACAAACAGCATAGTGAACGCATTATTGTGGCCAAGATAGATACGAAGCCCACACCTACTACACTAGTACAAGTTTATATGCCAACTAGCTCTGCAGATGACGAGGAAATTGAAGAAATGTATGATGAAATAAAAGAAATTATTCAGATAGTGAAGGGAGATGAAAATTTAATAGTAATGGGTGACTGGAATTCGAGTGTAGGAAAAGGGAGAGAAGGAAACATAGTAGGTGAATATGGATTGGGGCAAAGAAATGAAAGAGGAAGCCGCCTGGTAGAATTTTGCACAGAGCACAACTTAATCATAGGTAACACTTGGTTCAAGAATCATAAAAGAAGGTTGTACACATGGAAGAATCCCGGAGATACTAAAAGGTATCAGATAGATTATATAATGGTAAGACAGAGATTTAGGAACCAGGTTTTAAATTGTAAGACATTTCCAGTGGCAGATGTGGACTCTGACCACAATCTATTGGTTATGACCTGTAGATTAAAACTGAAGAAACTGCAAAAAGGTGGTAATTTAAGAAGACGGGACCTGGATAAACTGAAAGAACCAGAGGTTGTACAGAGTTTGAGGGAGAGCATAAGGGAGCAATTGACAGGAATGGGGAAAAGAAATACAGTAGAAGAAGAATGGGTAGCTTTGAGGGATGAAGTAGTGAAGGCAGCAGAGGATCAAGTAGGTAAAAAGACGAGGGCTACTAGAAATCCTTGGGTAACGGAAGAAATATTGAATTTAATTTATGAAAGAAGAAAATATAAAAATGCATTAAATGAAGCAGGCAAAAAGGAATACAGACGTCTCAAAAATGAGATCGACAGGAAGTGCAAGATTGCTAAGCAGGGATGGCTAGAGGACAAATGTAAGGACGTAGAGGCTTATCTCACTAGGGGTAAGATAGATACTGCCTACAGGAAAATTAGAGAGACCTTTGGAGAAAAGAGAACCACTTGTATGAACATCAAGAGCTCAAATGGAAACCCAGTTCTAAGCAAAGAAGGGAAAGCAGAAAGGTGGAAGGAGTATATAGAGGGTCTATACAAGGGCGATGTACTTGAGGACAATATTATGGAAATGTAAGAGGACGTAGATGAAGACGAAATGGGAGATATGATACTACGTGAAGAGTTTGACAGAGCACTGAAAGACCTGAGTTGAAACAAGGCCCCCGGAGTAGATAACATTCCATTGGAACTACTGCCGGCCTTGGGAGAGGCAGTCCTGACAAAACTCTACCATCTGGTGAGCAAGATGTATGAGACAGGCGAAATACCCTCAGACTTCAAGAAGAATGTAATAATTCCAATCCCAAAGAAAGCAGGTGTTGACAGATGTGAAAATTACCGAACTATCAGTTTAATAAGTCACAGCTGCAAAATACTAACGCGAATTCTTTACAGACGAATGGAAAAACTAGTAGAAGCCGACCTCGGGGAAGATCAGTTTGGATTTCGTAGAAATGTTGGAACACGTGAGGCAATACTGACCCTACGACTTATCTTAGAAGCTAGATTAAGGAAGGACAAACCTACGTTTCTAGCATTTGTAGACTTAGAGAAAGCTTTTGACAATGTTGACTGGAATACTCTCTTTCAAATTCTGAAGGTGGCAGGGGTAAAATATAGGGAGCGACAGGCTATTTGCAATTTGTACAGAAACCAGATGGCAGTTAAAAGAGTCGAGGGACATGAAAGGGAAGCAGTGGTTGGGAAGGGAGTGAGACAGGGTTGTAGTCTCTCCCCGATGTTATTCAATCTGTATATTGCGCAAGCAGTAAAGGAAACAAAAGAAAAATTCGGAGTAGGTATTAAAATCCATGGAGAAGAAATAAAAACTTAGAGGTTCGCCGATGACATTGTAATTCTGTCAGAAACAGCAAAGGACTTGGAAGAACAGTTGAACGGAATGGATAGTGTCTTGAAAGTAGAATATAGAATGAACATCAACAAGAGCAAAACGAGGATAATGGAATGTAGTCGAATGAAGTCGGGTGATGCTGAGGGAATTAGATTAGGAAATGAGACACTTGAAGTAGTAAAGGAGTTTTGCTATTTGGGGAGCAAAATAACTGATGATGGTCGAAGTAGCGAGGATATAAAATCTAGACTGGCAATGGCAAGGAAAGCTTTTCTGAAGAAGAGAAATTTGTTAACATCGAGTCTAGATTTAAGGGTCAGGAAGTCATTTCTGAAAGTATTTGTATGGAGTGTAGCCATGTATGGAAGTGAAACATGGACGATAACTAGTTTGGACAAGAAGAGAATAGAAGCTTTCGAAATGTGGTGCTACAGAAGAATGCTGAAGATTAGATGGGTAGATCACATAACTAATGAGGAGGTATTGAATAGGATTGGGGAGAAGTTTGTGGCACAACTTGACCAGAAGAAGGGATCGGTTGGTAGGACATGTTCTAAGGCATCAAGGGATCACCAGTTTAGTATTGGAGGGCAGCGTAGAGGGTAAAAATCATAGAGGGAGACCAAGAGATGACTACACTAAGCAGATTCAGAAGGATGTAGGTTGCAGTGGGTTCTGGGAGATGAAGAAGCTTGCACAGGATAGAGTAACATGGAGAGCTGCATCAAACCAGTCTCAGGACGGAAGACAACAACAACAACAACAACACATACATTGGTTAAACATTTAGCATGGCTGGCACAAACATTTAACATGGCTCGCACATTAAAGTTACGACAAATGAATACATTGACGTGACATACGTGGGGCACGAATGCTACATTTTCATGCAACTCAACTTCCGAGTCATGAAAAGTGAATGTCTGAAGGCGATTTTAGCTGATGAGTTTCAATATTAAACGATTAAGATCTGCATCGATTTTGTTAGTCCGGTCAGATATAGGTTTTCCTGTCGTCAGTTTTCCTACACGATTTTTGTTATTTATTTACAACATGCTCCATCACAATATTTGTAATGCTACATGTTGTTGTTGTGGTCTTCATTCCTGAGACTGCTTTGATGCAGCTCTCCATGCTACTCTATCCTGTGCAAGCTTCTTCATCTCCCAGTACCTACTGCAACCTACATCCTTCTGAATCTGCTTGGTGTATTCATCTCTTCGTCTCCCTCTGCAATTTTTACTCTCCACGCTGCCCTCCAATACTAAATTGGTGATCCCTTAATGCCTCAGAACATGTCCTATCAACCGATCCCTTCTTCTGGTCAAGTTGTGCCACAAACTTCTCTTTTCCCCAATCCTATTCAATACTTCCTCATTAGTTATGTGATCTACCCATCTAATCTTCAGCATTCTTCTGTAGCACCACATTTCGAAAGCTTCTATTCTCTTCTTGTCCAAACTATTTATCAGAAAATAGTTCCTAACACTTAAATCTAGACTCGATGTTAACAAATTTTTCTTGTTGAGAAACGCTTTCTTTGCCATTGCGAATCTACATTTTATATCCTCTCTACTTCGGCCATCATCAGTTATTTTGCTCCCCAAATAGCAAAACTCCTTTACTACTTTAAGTGTCTCATTTCCTAATCTAATTCCCTCAGCATTACCCGACTTAATTCTACTACATTCCATTATCCTCGTTTTGCTTTTGTTGATGTTCATCTTATATACTCCTGTCAAGACACTGTGCATTCCATTCAACTGCTCTTCCAAGTCCTTTGCTGTCTCTGACAAAATTACAATGTCATCAGCGAACCTCAAAGTTTTTACTTCTTCTCCATGAATTTTAATACCTACTCCGAGTTTTTCTTTTGTTTCCTGTACTGCTTGCTCAACATACAGATTTAATAACATCGGTGAGAGGCTACAACCCTGTCTTACTCCCTTCCCAACCACTGCTTCCCTTTCATGTCCCTCGAGTCTTACAACTGCCATCTGGTTTCTGTACAAATTGTAAATAGCCTTTCGCTCTCTGTATTTTACCCCTGCCACCTTCAGAATTTGGAAGAGAGTATTCCAGTCAACATTGTCAAGAGCTTTCTCTAAGTCTACAAATGCTAGAAACGTAGGTTTGCCTTTCCTTAATCTTTCTTCTAAGATGTAATGCTACATGTATGTAATTTTTGTGTGTGAGTGTTTGTGTGTGAGTGTTTGTGTGTGTGTGTGTTGTATGGTGATGAGGATAGAAGGGAGAGTATGACAGCCTGTGCCGGCACAGAGCATGCTCCTTGCGAAGAGCCCCAAGGGGCCAACCAAGTCTAAGGGGACGTGGGCGTGAACGGGCTGCGTTTTTATTCCTCGCTCTCAGTGCACATTACTCATGGTCTACAATGCGGTGGAAGTTGTGGTTTTGTACCAACAATGAATGACATTAACTCAAGCTGTAAAAGGAAAATTTATTGAAATATCTATTATAGTCTAAGGATTACAATATTTTGCCTAATAGATGTTTTTATAATAGACGTTCCTATTCTGGTGCCATTTTCTGGTCCATCATCAGTCTAATAGCATTCTAACTGTGGCAGGTTGCTCTCAAAATTCATAGGAACACATTATGCCTCTCGTTTTTTAGTTTGGAGTATATCTGAGGAAATAGAAAGACCATTATTATAACACATTACTATTTTCTCTAAAAAAACTCCGCTAAAATTATATTCAGAATGACAAACCTAGATCATTTCTGGATGTATTAGGCATAATACAATGATACTATCCAGTTCTTCACTTGAGAGAAAGTATGTGAAAATGCAGAAAACCATTGTGAAGTTATATGTACTTAATGTCCTGAAAATGTAATTTCGAGAAAATGAGAAAAGAATGTTCACAGTGTTTTTGGCTCACCGTATGCCTCTTTTAGAACATTCCAGCAGCATAATCTTGCTGATCAGCTGCTTCTTTATCCTCTGTAGGCTTCTTCAGGAGTATTTACCTTATTCTGGACTCGATAGTGGCAGCTTCCACAACCTTTTCAGCTTCAACTAGTCGCTGACAATCTATGGAAGTCAGAGCAGTTATCATATTATTTCCTGGCTGGATGCCTAATTTGTCCATTACTTTTGTCCTGCTGATTACACCATCATTGAAACAGATGGCAGCATACATCAAACCAATGTTGAGTACTTTCCATCCAACAAACACTGTGTTTAGCACTCGTTGCCACACGCAGCTGCTGAAACTCTCATTAGGGTTATGTGCACGGCCATGTAGACATTTGCTAAATAATTTCGTTGTGTCTGCAAGGTCCTTGTATGGGCCGGCTGCGGTGGCCGAGCGGTTCTAGGCGCTTCAGTCCGGAACCGCACGACTGCTACGGTCGCAGGTTCGAATCCTGCCTCGGACATGGATGCGAGTGATGTCTTTAGGTTGGTTAGGTTTAAGTAGTTCTAAGTTCTAGGGGATTGATGACCTCAGATGTTAGTGCTCAGAGCCATTTGAACCAAGGTCCTTGTATATTGTCTTTATTGTTTCCATGACTATGGCAGGCAAGAAATGTTGATGGTGATATTCCTTGCCTGTCGCATGAGCGTGGCTGGTTTGCAAACATTTGTTCAAAGGGCGTTAAGGCCAAATCAACAACTGAAAAGTAGATAAAAAGTACATTTTTTGAAACGGGATAAAATTGTCTTTCATATGGGGACAAAAAATGTTTTCGGAAATTTCAGTCATTTCATGTCGAGGTCGCTTTAACGCCCCAAACCGACAGAGGGAACAACACCATCATCAGCGTCGCGTGTGCTCTCTTCACGAGACACTGCGGAGAGGCTTAGTATTTAAACCAGGACGTTGGCGCGAAGTCTGATGATCAGCAACTTTACGCCACCACCTTTGCTCCCCTTGCTGGGCAGATACTGGCAGTGAGTGTTTTTCTACCAGCAGGATTCGAACCGGCTTACCCGCGGGTCGAACGCCACGGCACTCGCGTGCCTTAGCGACATCGGCTACGGAGGCGCGTGTCCTACACGAATTGCCTGACGAGAACAGCTATTGTGTTTTCGTCAGCTCGATGCCTGTTTCGATTAAATATGCCTGGTGGCTGACGTCATGCTCAGCCTCTTCTCCTTCTCAGCACAAACGGTCGCCGCTCCGTGTCGATTAGCCGAAATTGTTATAAGTAAGTGGGAACCTGCAGAGGCATTCAACTGTGGCAGTCACGAGTGCAGAGTTTGTAACAAATACGGAGTAGATAGTAACCAGTTCTTTGGAGTACAAAAAGTCTTTTGTGTCACATACAAAATTTGGTTCTTGTTAACATGACACGTCTCGATACTGACCAACTCACTTAAGATACAAAACAGCAACGCTTCGGAAACGGCAGAGCGTTTACACTGCAGTGAATATCGATTGCGGAAGAAGGAATCCGGAAGCTAGAGCCGCATTTTCAGTTTCGATGTTAAGAGTGGCTACGTGGTCGACAAGATATGTTCCATTACCTCGTATACTTGGAAGCCTCCTGTAAAGATGACCCTTTAGCGTCGACCTCCCCAGAACACTGACTGCCAAAGTGCCCTCTCCCATTTCGACTTCTTTTGATAATGGTGCTCATGACGTCATTGTTACAGCGTCAACAGAGCCATACGTCATAATCACGATAGGCGTCTTAATTAAATTTTACATAACGATAATTGAAGCTGAAGACGAATTTTTTGTACGAATCGGAGTATCATAATACTTTATAACCTTAAGTTCCACACACACTGGCGTTTTTGTTTGCGTACAAATCTTGTTTATAATATTGTTTTGGTTGACAGGAAAATAGAAGTAATACAAACATAAAAAAAAACAAAATGAACCAAAAAATTTCCAAACTAAAGATGAAATGGAATATTATTGTGTGGGAATTAAAGGGGAGCGTTTGATTTGAGGAGTATGAATCCTTAACCAGACTTTAAAGTGCAAAGCATTTGGAATGTAAGCTGTTTATTGTTATAATTGTGTTAATTAATTAGTAATCTCTTGGCTGAAATATCTTTTTATGTGAAGCGCGTTGGCTGAATCGAGATATTTTCGCCTTCTGCCTCGACTGAGATAACTCAGTCGTTGCAAAAGGCTAGTTTGTAAAATTACCATAAATTTTTTTTGGGGGGAGTACTTTCATGTCAGGATGGCGAGAGTAACTGATGGAAGCTATCCCACAACAAAACTGCGAAAGTAAGGCAGTTACGATTTTCAATAAATGTTAGCGACTGTCGGAAAGAAAACTAAAAGCGAAAACTTGAATTGCTCGATGCAAGCAAAAAATAATAATTGATATGAAAATTCACGGATAATTCGAACAATCTTTAAAGTTGTAACTTAAAGTGTACGTTTTGTTGCACGAGAAGCAACTTTTAATATGCGAAAATTTATGTTAAAGAAACAAAGAACTTTCAGTCGAAAGCAAGTGTGCTTGCTAACGATCTTTTAACTTCAACGGGTTACCTTTCATTCAGAAGGCTGTTGCACACAGCGACTGTTACATTTTAAATAATAGATTTCAGCTATCAGTCGTCCTTTCGAAATTTTTTATCGGCAGATCTAGATTTCAGCTATTCTCAATGCACTATCATTTTTGATCAGTGCATGTAATGCCTGTTGGTCGGGCTTCATCCACAGTTCATTGTATACTGAGTATTGGAATGGACCTCCGGTGCAAACGCTATTTTAAAGGCTACGTATAGCGAACTTCATGAAACTACAGGGGCTGAAAGGGGAGGATATTCCACTGTGTCCCAAAACAAATTCCGCATTTTTTTCAACCGAAATTGGTCGAGAAAAAAGATGGTTGCTATACTTATTTATGCCCATTGTAGTTTTGTGAATACGTTTACATAGGGGCTGCCAATTGTACGGTGTTAGTGGATTAGGAGCGCGCGGTTAGGTACATCAATCGTAGTAGCGCAGTGCTTATGACTCTGCACTTGCATTCAGGAGGCATGAGGTCGAATACCTGTCGTCCGATGTGCTTCTCTGTGAGACTTTCACTGTCAGGTAAAAAAAAGCTTGTGATGGATCTCTTTCTCCAGTTAATCCGAGTTGGTAAGGATCCCAGATGAACGGAGAGTGCTCAATAGCCGGTGGAACAAAGGTTTTGTAAGCGACCAGTTTCGGGCATAAGTTTCTCGGTATTTTCCAATAAATGTGACCCCCGATATCTTGCCTTTCCCTGGGCAAAATTTATGTGATTTTTTCACTTTATATCGCTCTGGGATGAAACTCTTAGCTGCTAATGACTGCGCTGTTTGTCGTGCAGTCAGACGATACCGGATCTTTACACCGATGTACGCACATTGCACTTCATTTCTACATCTACATGGATACTCTGCAAATCACATTTAAGTGCGTGGCCGAGAGTTCATCGAACCACCTTCACAATTCTCTATTATATTCCAATCTCGTATAGCGCTTGGAAAGAACGAACACCTCTCTCTTTCCGTACGAGCTCTGATTTCCCGTATTTTGTCGTGGTGATCGTTTCTCCCTTTTTAGGCCGGTGTCAATAAAATATTTTCGCAATCGGAGGGGAAAGTCGGTGATTGGAATTTCATGAGAAGATTCCGTCTCAACGAAAAACGCCTTTCTTTTAATGATGTCGAGCCCATATCCTGTATCATTTCTGTCACACTCTCTCCCACATTTTGCGATAATACAAAACATGCTGACCTCTTTTGAACTTTTTCCGTCACTTATATGCAGTTTCCGTCAGTCCTATCTGGTGAGGATCCCACACTGCGCAGCAGTATTCTAAAAGAGGAAGCACAAGCGTAGTGTAGGCAGTCTCCTTAGAAGATCTGTTACATTTTCTAAGTGTCCTGCCTATAAAACGCAGTCTGTGGTTAGCCTTCCTCACAACATTTTCTATGTGTTCCTTCCAATTTAAGTTGTTCGTAACTGAAATTCCTAGGTATTTAGTTGATTTTATGTCCTTCAGATTTGACTTATTTATCGTGTAACCGAAGTTTAACGGATTCTTTTTGCCACTCATGTGGATGACGTCACACTTTTCGTTATTTAGGGTCAACTGCCGATTTTCGCATCATTCAGATATCTTTCCTAAATCGTTTTGCAGTTTGTTTTTATCTTCTGAAGATTTTATTAGTCGATAAACGACAGCGTCATGTGAAAACAACCTAAGACGGCCGCCCAGATTATCTCCCAAATAGTTTATATATAGATAAGTAATAGCAAAGGGCCTATAACAGTACCTTGGGGGACGGCAGAAATCACTTCCGTTTTAATGACTTTCCGTCAGTACTACGAACTGTGACCTCTCTGACAGAAAATCACAAATCCAGTCACATAACTGAGACGATATTCCATACGCACGTAATTTCACTGTAAGCTGGTTGTGTGGTGCAATGTCAAAAACCTTCAGGAAATCCAGAAAAACGCAATCAATGTGAAATCCCTTGTCAATAGCACTCAACACTTTATGCGAATAAAGAGCTAGTTGTGTTTCACAAGAACGATTTTTTGGAAACCCATGTTGACTGTGTGTCAATAGACCGTTTTCTTCGAGGTAATTTATAATCTTCGAACACAATGTATGTTACACAATCCTGCTGCATATCGACGTTAGTGATATGGGCCTGTAATTAAGTGGATTACTCCTACTATCTTTCTTGAATATTAGTGTGACCTGTGCAACTTTCCAGTCTTTCGGTGCGGATCTTTCGTCGAGAGAACGGTTGTATATGATTTTTAAGCATGGAGCTAATGCATCAGTGGTATACAGTCTGGACCAGAAGACTTGCTCTTTTTAAGCGATTTAAGTTGCTTCACTACTCCGAGGATATTTACTTCTACGTTACCCATGTTGGCAGCTGTTCTTGATTCGCATTCTGGAATATTTATTTCGTCTTCTTTTGTGAAGACATTTCGGAAGGCTGTGTTTAGTAACTCTGCTTTGGCAGCACTGTCTTCGATGGTATCTCCATTGCTATTTATGTTTAATTTTTTATGTTTAGTCAGCTGCCAGCCTTCGCACCAGGCGTTGATTGTCTTCAGAGAGTCTCTGCAATTGGGTAGAAATTTCGGAGGAAGCCACCTGCCTGTACACGGAGTTCTGTGTCGCCTCGGAACGGAACGGCCGCACAGCGTTATCCGCCACACCGTGTGCGTGTGCAGTCTGCACCACCGCCCATTAAAACTGCTACACCAAGGAGAAATGCAGATGATAAACGGGCATTCCTTGGACAAATGTATTATACTAGAACTGACATGTGGTTACATTTTCACGCAATTTGGGTTCATAGAGCCTGAGAACCCAGAACAACCACCTCTGGCCGTAATAACGGCCTTGATACGCCTGGATATTGAGTCTCACACAGCTCGGGTGGCGTGTACAGGTACAGCTGCCCATGCAGCTTCAACGCGATACCACAGTTCATCAAGAGTAGTGACTGGCGTATTGTGACGAGCCAGCTGCTCGGCCACCATTGACCAGACGTTTTCAATTGGTGATAGATCGGGAGAATGTGCTGGTCAGGGCAGCAGTCGAACATTTTCCGTGTTCAGAAAGGCCGGTACAGGACCTGCAACATGCGGCCGTGCATTATCCTGCTGAAATGTAGGGTTTCGCGGGGATCGAATGAAGGGTAGAGCCACGAATCGTAACACATTTGAAATGTAACGTCCACTGTTCAGAGTGCCGTCAATGCGAACAAGTGACAGAGACGTGTAACCGATGGCACCCCATACTATCACGCCGGGTGATACGCCAGTATAGCGATAACGAATACACTTTTCCAATGTGCGTTCATCGCGATGTCGCCAAACTCGGATGCGACCATCATGATGCTGTAAACAGAATCTGGATTCATCCGGAAAAATGACGTTTTGCCATTCGTGCAACCAGGCGCTCTTGTCTGTGATGCAGCGTCGAGGGTAACCGCAGCCATGGTCTCCGAGCTGATAGTCTGTGCTCCTGCAGACGTCGTTGAACTGTTCGTGCAAATGGTTGTTGTATTGCAAACATCCCCATCTGTTGACTCAGGGATCGAGATGTGGCTGCACAGCCATGCGGATAAGATGCCTGCCATCTCGACTGCTAGTGATACGAGGCCGTTGGGATCCAGCACGGTGTTCCGTATTACCCTCCTGAAGCCACAGATTCCATATTCTGCTAACAGTCATTGGATTTCGACCAACGCGAGCAGCAATGTCGCGATACGATAAACCGCAATCGCGATAGGCTACAATCCGACCTTTATCAAAGTCGGAAACGTGATGGTACGCACTTCTGCTCCTTACACGAGGCATCACAACAACGTTTCACCAGGCAACGCCGGTGAACTGTGTATGAGAAATCGGTTGGAAACTTTCCTCATGTCAGCACGTTGTAGGTGTCGCCACCAGCACCAACCCTGTGTGAATGCTCTGAAAAACTAATCATTTGCATATCAGAGCATCTTTTCCTGTAGGTTAAATTTCGCGTCTGTAACACGTCATCTTCGTGGTGTAGCAATTTTAATGGCCAGTACTGTATGTGGTGAACAGCAGCGGTACCACTGCGATACTCTGAGGAGCGCCAGACGCTGCCTCGACTTCTGATGGCGCCTCCACGACACACCCGCATAATCTTGCGAACTGTCCTCGCTTCGCTGTGTGGAAAAACATTTTTGTTTGTCGCTGAGAATTATTTACTGTCTCGAAACGTCGTACTTTCCGACGAGCTCGCTGAAAATTCCTCGACCCCACGAAAAAGAACGAAAAAAGGACTGAGTTCCTTCTTTTTTAATATGCGGATAAATCGTAAAACCGGCGGTCGGCAGCTCTTGGAACAGATCCCACACTTATATTTAGCGGCTTCCTCGCGTGATATACCGCCGGTCGTTCCGGAAAGCCGTACGTACATTTGTATCCTGGTCTGAAAGTCTTTTCTCTGGGATTGAGAATTATGGCGATATTTCCTAGTTATTTTCGAATGTTAATTAAATCACACGTCGTCGCCGCGAGTTGTTTGTGTTTTAGCCCAGGCCAGCTGGTAGAGCAGGGACGGATGGCAGGACAGTGTCCCACACCGTAGTCTGCGCAGAGGCGGGCTTCCAGGGGACAGCAGACCGGTCTCCGAGAGACCGGCGCCAGCGGGGGGTCGTTAGCGGACGAGATGGCGCACTTCTCAAAACACTCAGGAGCAGCGGAAATCGACTCCTAAACTGACTGATATTTTCTTTTCCCTCTCCGTTAATCACGACAGGAGACTTCCACAACGCCGTGCTCCGTTGCACAGCCATTCCGCGCAAGCGGTGTCTTTCTCTCCTTCCTTCTTGCAGCCTGTTGTGGGCGGCCGTCCAGTACTGGGTGAAAAACTGGGAATCTCGGAGTAGGGCTCGACTTATTTTTTTCTCTGTCAGCACTGTACACGAAGAGGTGGTTGTGATAGGCGGCCTTTTGGTGTTTCGAGCAAGATAACAATAACGAAATCCGCAGTGCTGCCTGGCAACCAGTAGAAGCGAAAATAACCTCGCATGCGCCTCGAGAAACCAATACAGGATCTCTACTGTTCCCAACATTCGTAATATATTTAGCAGGTAGGGGCAGCGGCATCCTCAGACTGTTCGCTGCCGCGCGGGATAGCCGCCTTGCCACGGTTCGCGCGGCTCCCCTCGTCGGACTTTCGAGTCCTCCTTCGGGCGTGGGTGTGTGTATTGTCCTTAGCGAAAGTTGTTTAGTTAGATTAAGTAGTGTGTAAGCCTAGGGACCGATGACCTCAGCATATGAAGTTATCACAAAAACTGTACGCACGGGATGCTCTTGTCTACACGAAATATCGTAACCGGGCACTCGTAACGAAGCGTAGAAAGGCCTGAAGCGAATTTCTACTTACTATAGTCTGTGTCAACTCTCTTCAAATGCCGACAAATGCATTCCAGAGCACGTGACAGAGGACGAGAATCCAATAGGGCCCCCATAACGAGATTATTAGCGCTCATACGTTTTAAATATTGAACGGTAATACCGCGAATGGAGGGACACACACGCAGAATCGCTAATATGGAAGGGTACTTGAAAACAGACTTGGCAATTAATCCGAGTAATTGTACAGTTCCGTTCAAACAGTTTGTCCTTGTCCAGCAAAGTCAGGGCAGCAAATACCTAACAAGCTCATAGACACGTTATGGTGTCGTAACAGGTCGCTGTGGAGAGATGTTCGAACAATTTAACTGGAAGTAATAAGCTCGTTGGCGACCGCAGCAAGTATATTCTTTCTTTCTTTCACTGGTGCCATGTCCCGCGCTGACGCAGGACCGGCATTGTTAGGAACGGAGTTGAGGAAAGGGGTGGCCGGATGCCCTTCTTCCCGCCACCCCGTACCCCCTGGGACGGAATTTGTGTACCCCTGCTGTCTGTGTCGAGTGTAATTCCTGGAATAGTGTGAGCGTGTTCAGATGTCTGCGAGTCGTGTAACTGAGGCGGAACATGGGGACCAGCCCGGTATTCACTTAGCGGGATGTGGAAAACCGCCTAAAAACCACATCCAGGATGGCCGGCACACCGACCGACGACGGTAATCCGCCGGGCGGATTCGATCCGGGGCCGGTGCGCCTACCTGAGTCCAGGAAGCAGCGTTATTAGAGCTCTCGGCTAACCCGGCGGGTGTCCGCAGCAAGTATATAAAAATCCCTTTTGTAAAATATCGTTAAAAAGCAGTGCACTTAATTTCTGAAATTAATATTTAAACGAGAATCCGTGCTACAGCGCTAGCACATTGTTCTCGGGAAACTCCACTGGATAAATTTAGAGGACCGAGTGTGCTGGCACAGTTGTGTGTCTCGCTGAGTGATGGGAAAGCACCATGAGAGAGATTAGGGCGCCTACCGAGGCGGCCAATGCGGTAACGGGTCAGATTGGATATTCGCCAACGTAGTTACGAAGTACCCTCTGCTACGTACTTTACAGTGGTATACCACTTATGTGACATAGTACAAGAACAGGCGGTCTGAATCGGCTCAGTATCTGGGATCAGGTCAATCGTGGCGAAGGAAGTGAGGCATGGAACCGCCCCTGCATTCGCCTCGTGTGGCGGTGGGAAAGTACGGAAGAGAATGACTGGACGAGGAGCTTTTAGAACTAGGGGCGCCGGAGAACCTCATGGATAAGGAAGGAGATTTCATTTTGGACAAGACTTGGGAGCGATTGCTCTATTATTAAGGTGTACGTCAATCTAAAATGCTCGGAAACAAAACACTCAACCAGAAAGTTGGTTTCGGGGATCGGATGGTAGCGGAGTCTGCCTACTCGGGATACAGTCGGTGGTTATTTCCGTAGTCCTGAGAAGAGGCTTATAGGTTCTACTAGCTCTGCTGGTGACTTCCCATGGCGCTAGGTGTTTTCCGTCACCTGTCGGGGATAAGTTTTTGAAAAGTCTTGGAAAGCAGCTGCAGTTTGCGGATGAATTCTACTAGCAGGGGCAGGAATTGATCGATGAAAATGCCCGATTTCTACTCCCGAATATGACTGTCCGAAATAAAAAGACAGTTTTCGTGGACCTGCTTGGAAAGTTGGTTGGCAAATGGTGTGTCCTCTGGGGCGAAAGCCGTGTTTCAGAGGGTTTGACATTTCGGCAGTTTAGATCATTCGTGATCAGCAAAGTTTCTTTTCGAACACGGAAACTTACCAGAATTCCAGAGTGCGTTTCCTTGTCCGGTTTACTAAGCGAGTGTTACGGTTTAGTGCACCCAGCAAATTGTCAGAATCGGAGCGCGGAACCATTAGCTAGTCGGAGGTGGTGTTTAGCGCTACAGGTGGACTTGTAAAGGTATAATGGTTGTAGCCTCTCCCCGATGTTATTCAATCTGTATATTGAGCAGGCAGTAAAGGAAACAAAAGAAAAATTCGAAGTAGGTTCAAAATGGTTCAAATGGCTCTGAGAACTATGGGACTTAACATCTGAGGTCATGAGTCTTCTAGAACTTAGAACTACTTAAACCTAACTAACCTAAGGACATCACACACATCCATGCCCGAAGCAGGATTCGAATCTGAGACCGTAGCGGTCGCGCGGTTCCAAACTGAAGGGTCTAGAACCGCTCGGCCACAACGGCCGGGTCGAAGTAGGTATTAAATCCATGGAGAAGAAATAAAAACTTTGAGGTTCGCCTATGACATTGTAATTCTGTCAGAGACAGCAAAGGACTTGGAAGAGCAGTTGAACGGAATGGACAGTGGCTTGAAAAGATGATATAAAATGAACATAAAAAAAGCAAAACGAGGATAATGGAATGTAGTCTAATTAAGTCGGGTGATGCTGAGGGCATTAGATTAGGAAGTGAGACACTTAAAGTAGTAAATGAGTTTTGCTATTTGGGGAGCAAAATAACTGATGATGGTCGAAGTAGACAGCATATAAAATGTAGACTGGCAATGGCAAGGAAAACGTTTCTAAAGAAGAGAAATTTGTTAACATCGAGCATAGATTTAAGTGTCAGGAAGTCATTTCTGAAAGTATTTGCATGGAGTGTAGCCATGTATGGAAGTGAAACATGGACGATAAATAGCTTGGACAAGAAGAGAATAGAAGCTTTAGAAATGTGGTGCTACAGAAGAATGCTGAAGATTAGATGGGTAGATCACGTAACTAATGAGGAGATATTGAACAGAATTGGGGAGGAGTTTGTGGCACAACTTGACAAGAAGAAGGGAGCCGTTGGTAGGACATGTTCTGAGGCATCAAGGGATCACAAATGTAGCATTGGAGGGCAGCATGGAGGGTAAAAATCGTAGAGGGAGACCAAGAGATGAATACACTAAACAGATCCAGAAGGCTGTAGGTTGCAGTAAGTAGTGGGCTATGAAGAAGCTTGCACAGGATAGAGTAGCATGGAGAGCTGCATCAAACCAGTCTCAGAACTGAAGACCACAACAACAACAACAACAGCAATGTAAACCGATAAATCACGTTTGTGTCTTTGGAAACTTGAAGTGTGGTGTTTCTTTGTGGGCTTTTACCTATCGCCTTTGATGCAATATCCTGTTTTGTCTCCTCTGGAATTACCAGCGCGAGGGATAACCTGGAGACGGTGGACGTTTTCCAGTCCAGCGGCGGAATCTCTGACTCTTTCTTAATACAATTAAATAACGACGCAGGGTTAATGAACGGGTGTGCTCGTAGCTCTTCGGTACGCACTTTAGAACCCACGTTTACTACACTTATTTGCTTCAAATGATCGTTTCTGTTATATCACTGAATACTGACCGTGCCTCGTGGGACATGCTGTGTCTGCTATACATTCGTTTAATTGTTGAATGACGATCGTAGTAGACATATCGTCGTCTTTCGTCCGCGATTTCTGACGAAAATATGAAGTTGTTTTGTAACTTTTTGACAACAGTCCACTTTTAGTGAGGCGGAAACCTTGACGAAACAACTGACGGAATATCCACGGGCGCTTCAGTTGTGCAGGCGTGGCCTCTTAGTTGTTTACGTTGCGACGGGCGCCGCTAGCGTCGCAGACGTCGACACGATACGTGGCATCCGCTCCCGACCGAGACAGTGGGGTTGATTGTCGGCAACTGGAGGTTATTGTCGGCGGTAAGAGAAGCGGGAGCGTGTGACGTCAGAGCCGGCGCTCAGGCTGCCCCGGGTGATCCACATAGGCAGGTGGCGGGTTCGTCGTCCGGAGGCCGCGTGCTGACTCAGCGGACGTCCACCAGTTCCGGCGTCGCCGCCGCCGCCCATCACAACGAGGCGGACACCGGCGCGCAGCACACGGCGACGCACCGGCCTCTGTCCTCGTCCTGCAGCGCCTGTGGAACTGCCTCGGACAGCTTCCTTCCGTGTCCCATCAACTGATGCAAGTGGGGTTCTTTGTCGGCGCGTTTCATGATTGTGGCATGAGGCTTGGTCCTCCCTCCATGGCAAATAAGCTTAGGGCCATCAAACCGATCCCGACGGCTTGGACCACCTCCTCACCCCCTTCCCGGCGAGAGGTCGTCATTTTGGCCAGGTTGCGGATTGGGCATTGGCGATTTAGCCACCGCTACCTGCTGTCCGGTTACCCCGCCGCGCAGTGCCCCTGTGGTCATTCATTGACGGTGCTCCATATTTTATTGTCTTGTCCCCGGTTTATTCACTCTCGTGTTGTCCTGTGTCTGCAGTTTACCTCACAGGAACTTTTAGCTGATGACGCTTGAGCAGTTGCTCGTGTCCTTAGTTTTATTACATTGACGGACGTGTCCAAAGTGATGTAACTCTTTTGTTTTGTGTATCAGCGTCCTTATAAGTACTTCCTGATGTTGCCCCCTTGCGTTTTTCTACGCTATTAGTGCACTAACGTTTGTGATTGGGCGCTAATGACCTTAGTAGTTGAGCGAATAAAAACACACACACACACACACACACACACACACACACACACACACACACACAACGCCTTTGGAACTCACTATATCGTGGCCTGGATACTCTCCCTAGCTGCTGCTTTCTGAGCGCGGCGGGCTAACATCCTCATATTTCGTTTCCTGACGAACTAAAACGTGGCACTACAACGCAAAAAGAAGTACTTTCCCATTAGTCTATTGCATCGTTTGCTCCAGAGCTCTAGAACTGAAGCGACGGTTCTTCTCCGTCATTTCAAAACGCTATTGTGATTCATCTGAACAGGATGCTGATTCTCGTTTATATCACACCCAAGGAGAGGTTCCCAGTGGCGGGGTCGACATTTTGAAACAATCTATACCGTTATGTTGGTTCAGATACAGGTATCCCACACTGCAGCCATTCATCATGGTGAAGCCCTAATAAGCGACTAATTGAAGAAAAACTTTTCGGAATTTTGTGTGAACTCAATATATACATACGTGGCGTAATGCATAGGAAAATAGCTTCACGACCAGGATTTTGTGAATCGAATTTTGCCTGGTGCAGTAAATTTTTTGTTTTTAAATCTTCATCGAAGTGATTTTGAACATTTTTATTCAGTTCATCGATTTAAACGTAATTTTTTTATTTCCATTCCGCTGGCCGGAGTGGCCGAGCGGTTCTAGGCGCTACAGTCTGGAACCGAGAGACCGCTACGGTCGCAGGTCCGAATCCTGCCTCGGGCATGGATGTGTGTGATGTCCTTAGGTTAGTTAGGTTTAAGTAATTCTAAGTTCTAGGGGACTGATGACCTCAGAAGTTAAGTCCCATATAGCTCAGAGCCATTTGAACCATTTATTTCCATTCCTTTGCGTATCATTTTATCGCAATATCAATGAAATAAAAAATATTAGGGAAACGTTTGATGCACCTCATTATCTGTTCATGACTTCGAGCATTATTCAAAGGCACGTGAAACGTTTCTCTGGTCTATTTATTTCTTTTACACAAAATATTAACCGATTTCTTTGCCTTTTTTTATTTTCGAGTTTTATTCAGAAATCATGATCTTACTGACTCCTCGTTTGATTTCCTAACGTCTTCTGTTCTCGAAAATCCTAACTTTGGTACTTGATTCGAAGGAATGCTTTCTGACATTTAAATACCGCACCAATGTATCTTTTTATGTTCAAAATAGCTAGGCCTTGAAGAGATGAACTTTTTGACACTTCATTTACTCAGCTTGGCGGCAGCTTTTACTGAAAAATTCCAATTTTTCCTCAACTCGTTAATTAAGTTTTCCTTAATTACCCTGATTGCTTTCAAGGAGTTAAATATTTTCATGCAAAAATAGACCTCACGCTGGTCACTTTGATTCCCCCTTTTACTTGCTTCTCTCTCTTTGTTTCGCTATGAAAATTCGGACAAAACCTTTTGGTCTTTATAGGGGGCCTTGTTTTTGCTCTGCTCGCGCGTTCACAAAAACGTATCGAGTGTTAATCGTTCGTTCGATAAAATAGTCCGTTCTGCGTACAGTCATTTCCAAAAAACGTCGTTTCAATATCTTGAACCGTTTATGAGACACGACGATTGTTACGACCACTTGGTTGCCTAAATCCAGGAAAGGATTCGGACGCGCCGCCAGCGATCCGTCCGCGGATATAACAACCAATATCTCAAGAATGGAAAGCGATATCATTCCGGTCTATTTAGATTTATAGGCTACATTTCATACGCCATAATGTATGGCTATAAATGAACTATACGGGAAGTCCACGCAATGTGATTTTATCTCCAAATTCTTAAAAATTTCGTGCATTTATGTACTCATTTTCGTGCAGCACAGTAACTACGACGAATAGCGAAAATAAATTCAGACCTTTATCGAGCAAAGATGTTAAGCTATAAGATGCGCAAGAATCACATTTTTTTTTTTTTTCACCGAATGATCGTTTCTGTCATATCACTGAATACTGACCGTGCCGCTCCACTGCTTTACGAGAAGACACGTGGCTGTCGCGCGTGCTGCAGCGGAAAAAAAAAAAGACATCCGGCCGTGGTGGTCTCGCGGTTCTAGGCGCTCAGTCCAGAACCGCGCGACTGCTATGGTCGCAGGTTCGAATCCTGCCTCGGGCATGGATGTGTGTGATGTCCTTAGGTTAGTTAGGTTTAATTAGTTCTAAGTTCTAGGTGACTGATGACCACAGATGTTAAGTCGCATAGTGCTCAGAGCCATTTGAACCATTTTTTTGAAAAAATTCAAACACGTTTGAATTTGAACACCGAGAACAGGCAGCGCCACGGGAGTCGCCCACGTATGACACTTCCGTGAGTATACCTGCGGTGCTGTTTTTTCGCCTGAAGGTGTCGCGCGCAGTGGGTCGCTTCTGTCGCTCACGTAGTACTCCTTAGTCTAAAGTCACAGGCTCTGCCCCTTCAAGATTAACGGATTTTAAAGTACTGATGCGTTCAGAAGCTGTCACCTGCTGCATGAAACTTACGACGACAAAAACCAAACAAAGACTCGAGAAGTACCTTACGAATTAACGAAAAACTAACTAGTTGTAGACTATTTGAATAACACAACACTCATACATTGCAGTTAAACTTTCGTTAACAATGTTACATGTATCACCAACGGCGCAGTGGGCCCAAAATGGTGGCCACTGGCAAGATGGCTGTACTTTCCCTATACACAGCTTTAGACTAAGGCCATCATCATCGCTGGAGGTGGGGTACTAGCGCGGTGTCTCCGGGCGCTGACTAATGTTTCAGGCCGGGGTGCGTGTTTAGAGAGCCTTCGGTACAAGCCCATATCTACCAGTCCGGATTTAGAGTTTGTCTGCATTCCCTACATCGCATAAATTATGCGCGTTATAAGACACGGTCGGTTTCCTTCCCAATAGTCCCCAACTCGAACTCATTTTCCGTGAGTAATGACGTCGTCAGTCTCGACCGACCGCTAAAAAGCATCAGTCTTGCATTTTTTGACGCCCTCCCTAAGAGGCAAACCAGTATTCTGCAAACCCATTTCGCGGAAGAACTGCATTAGCAAACGTTAAGCACACGCAGAAGCACACAGACATCTGATCTCGATAATATACGATTAGAAGAGTACAAGCAAACAGTTTCAATGTGTATGACGTGCTGCTAGGATTGTAGCTAAACAGTTCAATAGAGCCCGTACGACAACGTAGCAGAGATGCTCGGCGAAGTTAAATGAGAATCTTTGGAAAAAAAGGTGCAGTTGTTATCGCAAAACCCTGTTTGCTAAATCTGAAATTCGAGGATGGTTATGCGAGCATGTATAGGCAACCGTGCTACTCGTATATCTCTGTTAAGGATTAGGAAAACAAGGCGATAAAGATTACGTCGCTTAAGTCAACTCGTACAGTCTGTCACTTCCGCTCGTTCTATAGAGAAGTCATTAGAAATGCAGAAGGTTGGTTCAAATGGCTCTGAGGACTACGGGTCATAACAACTGACGGCATCAGTCCCCTAGAACTTAGAACTACTGAAACCTAACTAAGGACATCACACACATCCATGCCCCAGACAGGTTTCGAACCTGCGACCGTAGCAGTCGAGCTGTTCCGGAATGAAGCGCCTAGAACCGCTTGGCCACCGCGGCCCGCAAATGCAGAAGGCCTGCAGAGAATCGATGTGTGATGCTCGGTTGGGAATTGTCCGTGAAGCTAAACGAACGTAACGTACTGCGTACAAACAATGGGGAATGCCTGTCACTATTAGATCACACTGTAAACGTACAATCATTGCAAACAGCAACGTCCTCAATCTGAGAGATACGTACGGAGCGGTGTGAAGTGGAACGATCACATAAAACAAATCGCAGCAAAGAATAGAGTCTACCGACGAAGGAGGCAGCTTGCAAGACTCTCATTCGACCGATAATTGACTATTGCTCTTCAGTCTGCGACCCATACCAGGGAGGATTGCTGGAGGAAACAGAGGATATCCAAAGGACAGCACGGCGTTTCGTCGCGGGCTCGTTTAGTTGACGCGACAGCTTCACAGAGATTCCTACGAAACTTCAGTGATAGACGCTACTACACAGGCGTAGTGCGCTTTATTGTTCATATTCGGACAGCGTAAGCCTCTAAAAGAATCCTATCAACATATTATTTCCTCACGTATGTATCTCGCGTCAAGCCATGAACGTAAAATTAGAGAATTTCCGCATCGTACGGAGGCTTACAAACAGTCGTTCCCTAGAATGAGATTTTCACTCTACAGCGGGGTGTGCACTGATATGAAACTTCCTGGCAGATTAAAACTGTGTGCCAGATGGAGACTCGAACTCGGAACCTTTGCCTTTCACGGGCAAGTGCTCTTCCGTCTTAGCTACCCAAGCACTGCTCACGCCCCGTCCTCACAGCTTTACTTCTGCCAGTATCTCGTCTCGTTCCGGTAGAGCACTTGCCCACGAAAGGCAAAGGTCCCGAGTTCGAGTCTCGGTCTGGCACACAGTTTAAATCTTCCAGGAAGTTTCAGTCGTTGCTTAGTCACATCATTCACGTCTACAATAGAAAAAGGGAGAGCGATAGCGGTGTATCGGTGCGAAATATCCTCCACCCGGTCGTGAACGAGGAACACTCCAAAAGAAATGCACACTATTTTTGTAAAAATAGTTTTCATTCTGCATGTGTGAAAGTCTTACAGTGTGTAGATACATCCTTCCCGCTTGTTTTCAAAGTTAGTTCAACCTGTTCCCGTGAGTGGTGCCGTCACGGCATGTCTTCAAGATGGCTGCTACACTTGACGTTCGTCAGAAGCAACGTGCTGTCAGAGAATTCCTGTGCTGTGAAAACGAGATTGTGGGTAAATCCACAAGAGGTTGAAAAAAGTGTACGCAGACGCTACTGTAGATCGCAGTACAGTTAGTCGGTGGCAATCAGGTTACGTGATGAAAGCGTGCACGGCAATATTGAGGAGTGTCCTCGCAGCGGCAGGTCTCGTACTGCACAAACTCCACACAATGTGCAGAGAGTTAACGAATTGGTTACTGCTGACAGACGCATAACAGTGAACAAATTGTCACGCTACATTGGGATAGGGGAAGGAAGTGTTTGAAGAATACTGGAAGCGTTTGCGTTAAAAAATGGTTGTGCCAGCTGGGTTCCAGGATGTTGACAGTGGCTAACAAAGAAACGGTATGCAGGGAACTTGTGGAACAGAACGAGAATGGTGGAGATGATTTCTTGCAAGAATTGTGACAGGTGATGAAACATGGCTCCATCATTTTTCACCAGAGGCGAAGAGGCAATCAATGGAGAGGCATCATGCAAATTCAGCCAAGAAAAAAAAAATTCAAAATCACACCTTCTGCTGGAAAAGTTATGGCTACGGTGTTTTTCGATCCCGAAGGACTCGGGCTTGTGGACATCATGCCAAGTGGAACCACCATAAATTCTGATGCATATGTGCCGACACTGAAGAAATTTCAAACTCGACTAAGTCGTGTTCGACCACATCGGCAAAAGCAGGATGTTTTGCTGCTGCACGACAATGCTCGGCCACCTGTCAGTCAAAAAAACTATGGGAGCGATCACAAAACTCGGCTGGACAACACTGAAACACCCGCCTTACAGTCCTGACCTGGCTCCATGTGACTGTCATCTCTCTGGGAAATTGAAAGACACTCTTCGTGGAACAATGTTTGAAGGTGATGACTCCCTTGTGCACGCTGCCAAACAGTGGCTCCAACAGGTTGGTCCAGAATTTTACCGTGCGTGTATACAGGCACTGGTTCCAAGATGGGGTAAGGCAGTTGAGAAGGATGGAAATTATGTGGAGAAATGAAAATATTGTTCCTCAAGGATGTATCTACACACTGTAAAACTTTCAAACATGTAGAAGAATAGATGGGTTTAAAAAAAATGGTGTGCATTTCTTTTGGAGTGACTCTCGTACATGGGCTCACGGAGTATCTGTGTATACGGTAAGGATTCGGATGTCAGAGGTGTGGAACTGAGGGAGACGCAGACTGGCAGCTGGCGCCGGCCGCCGTGGCTCGCCTCGTGCGGCGATAAACAGCGCGACCGCATCGATGCAACTTCCTGCTGTTGCTTCGCTTCCGGCCGTCCGCTCGCCGGCCACGTCTCGAGCAGCGCCTGCCGGCAGTGAGCGGAGAATGCCCGCCGCATCGTGTCGGCAGCGCTGCGCACGCCCGCGGACGTAAGTCGGCGTTTCGTTTCGGCGCTCCCTGGACGCCTGCCTCTGCTACTGTGCTCTGCTTAGCTGCGGTAGCCTGGATCTGCTTACTGCGTTCGAGCCTTCGCCTCCCTCTGCAAGTTCCCCTTCCCCTCTCCCCCAAAGGCAGTGTCCTAAAAACATACTGTGCCTCAAAGCTGTTTCGTTTGCGATTACATTCAATAGCTTTTAATTAATTGTCCGACCCAGTCTCCAGCATTCATTTGTACTACCACACTTGCAAAGCTCGTAGCCTCTTCTTGTCTGTTCCACGTCTTACTTCCATATAACTGTACTCTCCAGAAAAATTCTTTCAAAGAAGACTTCGTAAGACTCAACGTATACAGGGTGGTCCACTGATCGCGACCGGGCCAAATATCTCGCGAAATAAGCGTCAAACGAAAAACCTACAAAGAACGAAAGTTGTCTAGCTTGAAGGGGGAAACCAGATAGCGCTATGGTTGGCCCGCTAGATGGAGCTGCCATAGGTCAAACGGATATGAACTTCGTTTTTAAAAATAGGAACCCTCATTTTTATTACATATTCGTGTAATACGTAAAGAAATATGAATGTTTTAGTTGGGCCACTTTTTTCGCTTTGTGATAGATCGCGCTGTAATAGTCACAAACATATGGCTCACAATTTTAGACGAACAGTTGGTAACAGGAAGGTTTTTTAAATTAAAATACAGAACGTAGGTACGTTTGAACATTTTATTTCGGTTGTTCCAATGTGATACATGTACCTTTGTTAACTTATCATTTCTGAGAATGCATGCTGTTACAGCGTGATTGCCTGTAAATACCACATTAATGCAACAAATGCTCAAAATGATGTCCGTCAACCTCAATGCATTTGGCAATACGTGTAACGACATTCTTCTCAACGGCGAGTAGTTCGCCTTCCGTAATTGAAAATGCGCTGACGCATGTTGTCAGGCGTTGTCGGTGGATCACGATAGCAAATATCCTTCAACTTTCCCCACAGAAAGAAATCCGGGGACATCAGATCCAGCCGGCCGCGGTGGTCGCGCGGTTCTAGGCGCGCAGTCCGGAACCGTGCGACTGCTACGGTCGCAGGTTCGAATCCTGCCTCGGGCATGGATGTGTGTGATGTCCTTAGGTTAGTTAGGTTTAAGTAGTTCTAAGTTCTAGGGGACTGATGACCACAGCAGTTGAGTCCCATAGTGCTCAGAGCCATTTGAACCATAAGATCCAGTGAACGTGCGTGCATGGTATGCTGTTTCGACGACCAATCCACCAGTCAGGAAATATGCTATTCAATACCGCTTCAACCGCACGTTATGTGCCGGAAATTAATCATGTTGGAAGTACATTGCCATTCTGTCATGCAGTAAAACATCTCGTAGTAACATCGGTAGAACATTACGTAGGAAAACAGTTTACATTGCACCATTTAGATTGCCATCGATAAAATGGGGGCAATTATCCTTGCTCCCGCACCATACATTAACCCGCCAAGGTCGCTGATGTTCCACTTGTCGCAGCCACCGTCGATTTTCAGTTGCCCAATAGTGCATATTATGCCGGTTTACGTTTCCGCTGTTGGTGAATGACACTTCGTCGATAAATAGATCGCCTGCAAAAAATCTATCATCGTCCCGTAATTTCTCTTGTGCCCATTGGCAGACCTGTACACGACGTTCAAAGTCGTCACTATGCAATTCCTGGTGCATAGAAATACGGGACGGGCGCAGTCGATGTTGATGTAGCGTTCTGAACACCGACATTTTTGAGAATCCCGATTCTCGCGCTATTTGTCTGCTACTGATGCGCGACAGCAGCTAAAACACCTACTTGGGCATCATCATTTGTTGCAGGTCGTGGTTGACGTTTCACTGATGGGTGGACACTTCTGTTTTCTTAAATAACTTAACTATCCGGCGAACGGTCCGGACACTTGGATGATGTCGTCCAGGATACCGAGCAGCATACATAGCACACGCCCGTTGGGCATTTTGATCACAATAGCCATACATCAACACGATATCGACCTTTTCCGCAATTGGTAAACGGTCCATTTTAACACAGGTAATGTATCACGAAGAAAATACCGTCCGAACTGGTGAAATGTTACGTGATACCACGTACTTACACGTTTGTGACTATTACAGCGCCATCTATCACAAAGCGAAAAAAGTGGCCAAACTGAATCATTCATATTTCTTTACCTACTACGAGAATATGTAGTAAAAAATAGGGGTTCCTATTTTTAAAAAAGCGCAGTTGATATCCGTTTGGCCTATGGCAGCGCCATCTAGCACGCCAACCAGAGCGCCATCTGGTTTTCCCCTTTAAGCTAGACGAGTTTCGTTCTTTGTAGCTTTTTCGTTTGATGCTTATTTCGTGAGATATTTGGCCCGGTCACTTTCAATGGACCACCTTGTATAGTGGATGTTTTTCAGAAAAGCTTGCCTTACGTTTACTAGTCTAGATTATATCCGCTTTACTTCTGTTGTCAGTTATTCTTGTACTACGTTTAGCATCCCATTTTCGTACGTAGTGCCACCAACGTCAGCGGATTAATTACATTAACTGCCCGGTTTATAAGTGGTGTTTTCAGGACACAAGCCATTCCGCTGAATTAACCTTCCAAATGCTTGCCATCTCTGAGAGAATTACAATGTCATCGACAAACTTCAATTTTTTTTTTATTTCTTCTCGCTAAATTTTAAATGTATCATAGTTTGCTTCAACAGAAACCGAAACATTGCATTGAAACAAGCGTTCAGTTCATAGTGCTGTGGAATGTGAAAAAAAAACCGCAAATTGACATTCATAAGACGAAGATGAACAACACCAAAAATTCAACAGGAGCGTAATATGTAAGAAATTGTCCACGCAACTTGCCACTGATGATGCCTTGCAGAAAATAAAGGCGAAACGCGTATGGCACTAAAATTGTTTTATTCAGTTGCTGTCAGGCGGTCCATAAGTATAAATTATCAAAATACCGTAATATTACACGCAGCTTAGGAAGACAGGACTACAAAAGTTGAAGATGTTAAGTAGTTCTAAGTTCTAGGGGACTGATGACCTCAGATGTTAAGTCCCGTAGCGCTCAGAGCCATTTCAACCATTTGAAAAGTTGTTGATCATTCTTCGGTGTTCCAAAAAGATGCGATCGTGACGTTTCGGGTTGTTCTAGTTAGTGTTCTTTTGATCAGCTGCGAAATACAACAAGTGCTCGCGGTGTGTTAAAGGCCAAAGTGTATCGTGGGGATACTGGAGTAATGCTGTCACCTTTATCGCGGAATCTGACAGAAAACCTTTGCAGTTTTTGTTCGTAAGACAGAAACTAATCGGTTTGAGTTGCGTGATCGACCGTCCACTTCATTCGCGAGGTGGAACTCACGTTTCGCGAAGTCAGTCGGCACGAAAAGCTGTCCTTGTAGGGGTGTTTGGGCCGGCTGTGCTTGCAGCCCTGCTGCGTATAAGGGCCGGCCGCGCCCCCACTGTAAACAAGAGCGCGCGAGCGGCGTGTTGTGACGCGGCGGCCGCCTCCCCCCCCCCCCCCCCCCCCTCCACCAACGCTATCCAGAACCGCGGCTGGCAGCCGGTCAGCAGACAGCAGCGGCAGTGTCGGCGCCGCCCGCCCGCCATGTGCACGGCCGCCGCCTGCTGCCGGCCGACGCCGCCGCCGACGCTGCCGCGGGCCGCGCACGGTCAGTGCCGCCCCCGCGTCTCCTCGGCAGTCACAGTGTCAGCACGTCTCCTCGCAGCCGCGCCGTTATTTCCTCCACTTTCGCCTAAACTGCCTCGACCACCGCCTCCGAATCTGTGTAGATCCGGGTCGTTTGCTGATTCGACACAGTGAACGCTCCATCTGAATTAGTAGTCCGTGCCGTTTGTTAGCCTTGTTACCTTCGTGTGAACTCCAGTGACCACCTGGGCCAGTGCGTCTGCTACGAACTGTGTATCGCGGCTGGGAGAGCCCCCTCCCGTCCCGTGACTGGTGTTGTTCGTTGCATGTAGGTCCGAGCCTCGAACTGTGACAACGCAGGGCCACTATCGTCTTTACAGGAACACCACTCACAACCACCCCCTCGCGTGCGAGATCGCAACTTCAGTCTTTATCTCGGAGTGTTGTGTTAACAGTTAAGACACGAAAAATATTAGCTGTTACTGACGCACCGTGTGTATCAGTTGGTCAATAGGAAATGAGTGTCCGGAAGGTGCAGAGATCAGTCTTCTGTGGGGTGTACGTACAACGCTTCACAAAATGGACATGTCGTTATTTGAGTAATTTTCAAAACAAGCCATTAACTTGCACCACGAATACCGAATGAAAAATGGCGCGACACAGTGATCATGAAGGTTCGCATCATCAGCATCGGAGGCGAACTGCTTGGGAGTGCAGGACGTTCTACTTCGTATCCAATCTTAAAGAATGCGCGTAGAATCGTATTTGTGTACCGGGGTGAAGGTAACTGATGCAAAATGATGGCATGCAACCGAATGCGAAACAATCTGTGTTGGAAATATTTACTATCAAAAACAATCTTGATCACAATTTATTTATTACGGTGACCGGTTTCGGCCACTACTGTGGCTATCTTCAGACCTACAAGTTGCATACAAAGCTTTAATTAGAGGGCTACACACACTTAAAAAAATACATAAAGTTATAAAGCTATAAATTACCAATAAGTAAGGACCTCCTTCTGCTGGAGAATCACTACTGGAGAAACCAGTGCACGTCTTACTATATATAATGGAGGCTCCGCCCACTTCTGACGGAACGATGTGATTACTAATATGGGTTATAGGTCTAATAACAATGTAAAATTTCTTAGTTAAACTAGCATTGTCAAGAAAGCAAAATAAACATACACTAAACTTAGCTTATTTAACAGCTATTGTCAATTAAAAAGAGTTAAAAATATTTAAACATGTAGGATAAATGAACTTCCTTTTGACAATATATGGGTTGCTTCTCAAGGCCTGTTAGTGAACCATTTGGAACCACTGGTTGCCATGGTGAAGTTGGATGCCGTTCCAAAGATGTGGCAGCAGGCTTCTTTCCACTGAAGTTGTTGTAAAGTCGATATGTAAGCTAATGGTTGCCATGGTGACGATAAACGCCGGTCCAAAGATGTGGCAGCAGGCTTCTTTCTAACGAAGTTGTTGCGAAAGTGGAATGGCAAAGACTGTCACGTCAGACGATGTACTGTTGAGCAGCAACATGTCTTTATTGAAATGATTTTCAGTGAATAGGCTGCAATAATCGTTAACTGACATGTATAGTACATGATGCACAGATATGATTTACTGGTGTATTAAGAGACTTGCATTTACATAGATTACATAATAATTCTTGCAGATCAATACTAAGAGGGAAAAAAATCGAGAGGGCACAGTAGTTGTGCATATTTGTGAAATATTGTCTATGAAGTTCATATTTAGATTCCATTTTTTTCATGTGAAAATTTTTAAAAGGCGTTGTTATGATTTATGTTGCATGCCAGTCTTATAAACAAATAAAAATAATGAAAACGGGAGGAATTTAAATAGTAAATATTTGTAACACTTTGATCACTGTTCACTCCCACATTTTATTCAAAAGTAATTAATCTGTTTTGGAGCTTATCGTGAAACTGGCTATCATTTTAAGGCTTAGCTGCAGATAGTGCAAGAATATATTTTATAGGCACAGAAAAAACAAACATCCAGAGGCAGAATTTATCCAGTGGTTCCAGATGGTACGAATTACAATGTCACACACTTTCCGAGAGGGGTAGATTTCTCTAAAGGAGCATGGTTTTTAAATACAGACCAGGGATGAAGCAGAAGTAAGTTGTTTTGACGAGCTATTGGCCAAAAGCAATACTCGTATCATAGTCGTAGTTTTCCCACTCATGCTTGCTGTGACGTAAAGGCTCCCTACTGACCTTGCAGGATCACGCACACGAGAAAGAGCACTTCCGACTTCTTGCTGCACAATAAATAGCTTTCCAGCCAATTCCCCATCCAGATTAACTGTTGGCATAATCGTATAGGAATGCGTTAAGGCATTGATATCAGTTCATGTTGATACAACTTTCTTGGTACCTCTAAATTCCGGGATTCCTTTCATACGCGTTTCCTCTTCAAAACCCGATTGGTCAGAGTTGAAAACAAATTCCATACTGATGGACGGTAGAAGTTTGTTTACCTCATTTACAAATTTTCAGGCTGATTCCGCAGTTTGTTATGCATTTGGCAAATTGACATATTGTTTAAAAATTGGTTATCATCTTCCAGTTCGGTAGCAGTGTCTGACGTTTTGGAACCATCCACTACTTCCCTTGACATCGCTGTAATCTATGCCGCGAAATTTGATGTGCATAACGTAGTACGTCACGATGACGCACATCTTGTAAATTGTATCGAGCATGCGCAAACTTCAGTTTTTATTACAAGTGTGCCTTGACCTATATCCGTAGTTTTTCTTATGCACTGCACGGCCATACTGCTGCGGACATATTCTAAATCTTTTCGTAATTGTTTCTTTGCTTTGCAGTAGATGATTTTCCACGTACGTAACTATGTTCAGTCCCCGCTCCTTGGACGACGATTATCCTTTATTACGTTTCATTGGAGACAGGGTTTGTTGATAAGGACGACGAACTACACTTATTTCAGCATCACTTTCATTTGTTAAGCACGTTTCGTCGCCATTGTACTCCTCATGGAAATTGTCCACTGTCGAGCGCGTACTACAACAAGCATTCCACAGACTCACCTTTCAGAAACGCTAATATTTCGTCTGATTCTGATTTCTCTCTCTCTGCGAAATTCGTTGCATTTCTTTTTGACGAAATGTTAACTTCGGCAACCGTCGTTGTAGATGTGATGAAATGTTTGCTTTGTTTATCGTTGCCATTGCTCTGTTTTGTATCAACAAAACTAGTATTGTTTCACTGTTGTGAGCTACTTGCGTACTAAACAGTTCAGTTACGCTCCGTAGCCCCATGCTCTGCTCACCATTGGATACCTCCAGTACAGCCACCTGTTGCCATTAGCAGCCAATATTGTGGTTACACGGTCGACAGTATGTGGGGCATCGTATGACGTAAACATCGTTGGCCTTTTGTGACCTCACACTCAAGGGGTTCGTTGTCAGTGTTCCCATAATTCTGGCAGCCATTCAAGTCTTCTACTTGTGTACTCCACAATCGGTGGTTGGCGGAGGGTGCATACTAGGGATGTGCTATGCTGGCGAATCGTCGACGGTCATTTCGGTCTCATCATGGACGATTAAACACAGATAGCTCATAATAATCGACGTCAAAATGTCGGTGTTTTATCAGTGTTCTAACAACGATGGTAAATGATGAATATAATAGAATGGCGCGAAAAACATCATACGAGGTGAGTCAAATGAAAACCTTAAATATTTTTTTAAAAAATATTATTTATATTTATATGATGAAGTAGTACAAAGCTGTATCACTTTTCAACATAATCTCCCCCACGCTCAATGCAAGTCCTCCAGCGCTTACAAAGTCCATAAATTCCTTTAGAAAAAAATTCTTTTGGTAGTCCGCGCAACCACTCATGGACCGCTTGGCGTACCTCTTCATCAGAACGGAACTTCTTTCCTCCCATTGCGTTATTGAGTGGTGAAAACATATGGAAATCATTTGGGGCAAGGTCTGGTGATTATGGTGGATGAGGAAGACACTGTTGTATGGGCAGTGTGGGGCCTTGCATTGTCACGTTGCAAAAGGACACCTGCTGACAGCAATCCACGTCGCTTTGATTTGATTACAGCCAGCAGATGATTTTTTAGGAGATCTGTGTATGATGCACTGGTGACAGTGGTCCCTCTAGGGATGTAATGCTCCAAAATGACGCCATTTTCGTCCCAAAAGAGTGTCAGCATAACCTTCCCTGCTGATGGTTCTGTTCGAAACTTCTTTGATTTTGGTGATGAGGAATGGCGCCATTCCTTGCTCGCTCTCTTCGTTTCCAGTTGGTGGAAGTGAACGCAAGTTTCGTCACCAGTAACGATTCTTACAAGGAAGTCATCACCTTCTCGTTCAAAGCACCGAAGAAGTTCTTCACAAGCATCAACACGTCGTTCTCCCATTTCAGGAGTCAGCTGCCGTGGCACCCATCTTGCAGACACTTTGTGAAACTGGAGCACATCATGCACAATGTGGTGTGCTGACCGATGACTAATCTGTAAACATGCTGCAATGTCATTCAGTGTCACTCGGCGGTTCTCCTTCACTATGGCTTCAAATGCTGCAATGTTCTCTGGAGTCACAACTAGTTGTGCCTGACCTGTACGAGGAGCATCTTTTACTGAAGTCACACCATTTGCGAACTTCCTACTCCATTCGTAGACTTGCTGCTGTGACAAACATGCATCACCGTACTGAAGATGCATTCGTCGATGAATTTCAATAGGTTTCACAGTGTCACTACGCAAAAACCGAATAACAGAACGCTGTTCTTCCCTGGTGGAAGGTGCAAGTGCGACGGTCATCTTTCTACTGATACTGCGACGGTATGTGTGCATCTGCACTATGCTGCCACCTACAGGCCATTCTGCACGCTGTTTGTAGCACGCTTACCAACTTACAGGATAACGGCGCGAAATTTCGATTTGTTATTACAAATTTTAGGTTTTAATTTGACTCACCCTCGCATAAATACATGTAGTGCCATAAACATTAATCAGTAAATACAGCTATAAGTAACAACTATTTCTACATAAATTGAGAGAAATTACATTATTGAGACAAAGTTTCCCTTTCGGTCTACTGCATTGTTCACAGCATATTTTGCATTTGAGATCAGTGTTTCAGAAGCTGGCATGATACTTCAGCACAGTTTCCTATAGCTTTTGATAGGCTGTACCGCCGGTGTTATTCTGTATTTCTAGTGGATTTTGTTTAACATTTAGAAAACGATCTTTCAGAAAATAACTGAACTGTAATGGCAGGCCCGTGTCAGCTGCAGTTTGCAAGTTATTGTTTGCTTGTGGTACTTGCTCCGCACTTCATATTTGGTTTATCTGCTACTCTGTAGCGTATCACTGTGTTTCCCATCTTCACTGACAGTCATCACAGCAGCTGCAAAAAAAATCCTTGGTGTTTTTGATTGCCTTCTAACACGTTAAAACACCTTGAAAATTTATTGTCTTGGATCGAGTATCGAATGACATTGATATGGATAGTATGTTAACGTGTTAAGTTCGTAATAACCGCTTTTTGGTTTCCGTTATGATCTCCCTCTTCAGATCCTGTCCAACGGGTGGTAGTGGTTGCATGCCAGATATTTTCGTATTTAACATACTGTCAGGATTACTTCACTACTTGCAATGTACTTTTCTACTAACATTTTAGAATAGCCACTTCTGTAAGCCACTGAATGCCACACCCGTTTATTGGATCTGCGGCTGTTGGCACGGGTGATACACAAGGACTGATCACTACACTCACGAGCGAAAACCTTCCAGTCTTCTAGAACGTTGAATTCCGCCTAGTGGGTGCTTCTTGCAGTAGTTTAGGTCTGATGCTTTTCTCAGTTCATCACTTGCTACGATACTCTGTTTAAACTACCTCGCAGAGCTTTTCACTCAGTAATCAGCCGAAGCAGTCTGTCAGTCTTTCCGCTAGATATTTTTTTCCTACCAAATTGAGCAGTCGGGCAAACCATGTTATGACTTTTCTTCCAAACGCTACTTCTGCTCTTTTAACGAACGGACTGATACTTTTACGAGACGTGTACAGAAATAGACTCGTTCAAGTGTCGAAAAATTTCTTGACAGTGGTAACAAGTAGCCTTGTTTTCTTTTACCAATATACAACATTGGCCATTAAAATTGCTGCACGAAGAAGAAAGGCAGATGATAAACGATATTCATTGGACACATATATTATACTAGAATTGACATGTGATTACATTTTCACGCAATTTGGGTGCATAGATCCTGAGACATCAGTACCCAGAACAACCACCTCTGGCCATAATAACGGCCTTGATACGCCTGGGCATTGAGTGAAACAGAGGTTGGATGGCGCGTACAGATTCAGCTGCCCATGCATCTTCAAGACGATACCACGGTTCATCAAGAGTAGTGACTGGCGTATTGTGACGAACCAGTTGCTCGGCCACCATTGACCAGACGTTTTCAATTGGTGAGAGATCTGGAGAATGTGCTGTCCAATGCAGCAGTCGAACATTTTCTGTATCCAGAAAGGCCTGTACAAGACCTGCAACATGCGGTAATGCATTATCCTGCTGAAATGTACGGTTTCGCAGGGATCGAATGAAGGGTAGAGCCACGGGCCCTAACACATCTGAAATGTAACGTCCACTGTCCAAAGTGCTGTCCATGCGAACAAGAGGTGACGGAGACGTGTAACCAATGGCACCCCATACCATCAAGCCGGGTAATATGCCAGTATGGCGATGACGAATACACGCTTCCAATGTGCGTTCACCGCGATGTCGCCAAACACGGATGCGACCATCATGATGCTGTAAACAGAAGTTGGATTCATCCGAAAAAGATGTTTTGCCATTCGTGCACCCAGGTTCGTCGTTGAGTATACCATCTCAGGCGCTCCTGTCTGTGATGCAGCGACAAGTCGTCGAACTGTTCGTGCAGATGGTTGTTGTCTTGCAAACATCCCCATCTGTTGACTGAGGGATCGAGACGTGGCTGCACGATCCGTTACAGCCATGCGGATAAGATGCCTGTAATCTCGACTGCTAGTGATACGAGGCCGTTGGGATCCAGTACGGCGTTCCGTATTTCCCTCCTGAACCCACCGATTCCCACTCTGCTAACAGTCATTGGATCTCGACCAACGCGAGCAGCAGTGTCGCGATACGATAAACCGCAATCACGATAGGCTACAATCCGGCCTTTATCAACGTCGGAAACGTGATGGTACGCATTTCCCCTCCTTACACGAGGCATCACAACAACGTTTCACCAGGCAACGCCGGTGAACTGTGTATGAGAAATCGGTTGGAAACTTTCCTCATGTTAGCACGTTGTAGGTGTCGCCACCAGCACCAACCCTGTGTGAATGCTCTGAAAAGCTAATCATTTGCATATCACAGCATCTTCTTCCTGTCGGTTAAATTTCGCATCTGTAGCACGCCATCTTCGCGGTGTAGCAATTTTAATGGCCTGCAGTGCAGTGTATTTTGTCTTCAAGATCGAAGTTACTGTGTCTGAAAGACTTACGTATATTTAATCTCCAGCATTGGTATTGTGTGAATATGGACGACATCGAATATCTCTGGTACATATGATTCTTCCGTCCGCCATCCTTGTTCAATTTACGGAGGTACGCAGGGAGAAAGACGGAACAACTGAAATTGGAGACGTCGTATGGAAAATATCGTGGAGAAGTCGATCCAAAGATTGCGTTTCATTGGCGGAACACTTAAAAAGTACAACAGATCTACTAAATACACTGCCTAAACTTCTTTTGGATTATTGCCGTGCGGTGTTGGATCCTTACAAGAGGGCATCGACCAATTTCAAAGAGAAGCAGCACGTTTTGTATGGTCACGAAGTAGGGGAGAGAGAGTAACGAACATAAGTGAGCTGGGGTGGAAATAATTGAAACAAAGGCATTTTTCGTTAGGGTGAAATCTTTTCGGGAAATTTCACTGCCCAGCTTTCTCCCCCGAATTCCAAAGTATTACCCCCCCCCCCCTCCCCCCGCATAGGGGCTCCGCGCACCCTCTGCCAGCCTGCCAGCATTTGTGTGTGAACTGCAGGGTAACCAGGTAGACGTAGGCTGTTGTGAGTGTTTCGCGGCGGTCACTACGCGAGGCGTGTTTCTCAGCAGTAAACGCTGAGTTTCGCGACTGTGGCCGGCCCTGCCGCGACGCACAGTGGCGTGTTGTGCGCCCTCTGCCGTCGCCCTTGGCTCCCACCCCCTCCGCCCCTGCAGTCGAGCCTCTCCTGGGGCACTCCACTCCGCACGCCCTCTAAATAAAACCAGCTGCTAATCGTGCCGCTCCTATTTGGATCTTTTCTCTCTCTCTCCCGTTAATTCACCTTCGTACGTCAACGGTGCTAGATAATTAACGTAAGGAGCTTTTTGTAAGGGATCTGTGTCGTACGTGAAATACATTTCCTCGAGATAAATGTGTTTCTGTCATTTGTCTTTCCCACGGCTAGACCTACGTTTTCGTTCTACCTTAAATCACCCTGGACACAAAATTGTAGATACGTGCAGGTTGCGACTGATGCTATCGATTGGCCATCGATAGCACAATTAAACGATACCTGATGTCATAACTTACAGGGATGCAGCAGGGCGACATGCGCCGTTATTTCGACAGGTTTTCACCTTGTCATTTTCAGGGCACAAGCGCAGCAAGAGCATATCCGGAAAGATACCACGCGTAGTCACTTTAAACACTCGCTCCACCAACCAACCGGAGGTAACTGACGCAGAAGCAATCGATAGCGGAGATTAATAACCACCAGACGAGGCAGCTTTAACTCTGTCTCTCTGTTTTTTGGCAAAGGAGAGAGCATTCCTCGCAAAATTTAAGTAAAAGCCTGCATCTCTGTTATAACACCACTTGTTAATTTAATTTCAACTGGTTCCTTAATAACCCAATAGCTGAAAGTTCATGCCATAATCTCCGTGTTGTTATACTCCGTTGGATGAGGGGTACAGAGGAAAATGTTGTGATATAGTATATTTACCCGGCTGTTGTAAGCGTGTGTGACACGTCCAATGCACCGCTCCTCAATGGCCCTGATGGTATGACCAGCATACAACTTAGCCGACTTGGAAGGAATAAGGTGGACACCTGCCTTATGAAACTCGAGGTCCCAAAAGGGCCCTAATTGTAGATGATCGTCGAAAATACATTTCACACCATCATGTTTCCGCAGAATGCGACCAATCATGTGGGAAATGCCGTAGACTTTGGTGCCTCCTCGTTATTAGCATCTCTCACCCGAATCATGGTTGGTCAATTACTCGAAGTTTTCCATGAAAAATTTTTGCAGTAGTAAGTGACAGCCGGCTTCCCATCACAACTCCATATTTCTGTTCATAGTACTTGCCATTTAACAAAAAGTAAGTTATCTTAGAAGCTAGATTAAGGAAGGGCAAACCTACGTTTCTAGCATTTGTAGACTTAGAGAAAGCTTTTGACAATGTTGACTGGAATACTCTCTTTCAAATTCTGAAGGTGGCAGGGGTAAAATACAGAGAGCGAAAGGCTATTTACAATTTGTACAGAAACCAGATGGCAGTTATAAGAGTCGAGGGACATGAAAGGGAAGCAGTGGTTGGGAAGGGAGTGAGACAGGGCTGTAGTCTATCCCCGATGTTATTCAATCTGTATATTCAGCAAGCAGTGAAGGAAACAAAAGAAAAATTCGGAGTAGGTATTAAAGTCCATGGAGAAGAAATAAAAACTTTGAGCTTCGCCGATGACATAGTAATTCTGTCAGAGACAGCAAAGGACTTGGAAGAGCAGTTGAACGGAATGGATAGTGTCTTGAAAGGAGGATATAAGATGACCATCAACAAAAGCAAAACGAGGATAATGGAATGTAGTCGAGTTAACTCGGGTGATGCTGAGGGAATTAGTTTAGGAAGTGACACACTTAAAGTAGTAAAGGAGTTTTGCTATTTGGGGAGCAAAATAACTGATGGTGGTCGAAGTAGAGAGGATATAAAATGTAGACTGGCAATGACAAGAAAAGCGTTTCTGAAGAAGAGAAGTTTGTTAACATCGAGTATAGATTTAAGTGTCAGGAAGTCATTTCTGAAAGTATTTGTATGGAGTGTAGCCATGTATGGAAGTGAATCATGGACGATAACTAGTTTGGACAAGAAGAGAATAGAAGCTTTCGAAATGTGGTGCTACAGAAGAATGCTGAAGATTAGATGGGTAGATCACATAACTAATGAGGAAGTATTGACTAGGATTGGGGAGAAGAGAAGTTTGTGGCACAACTTGACCAGAAGCAGGGATCGGTTGGTAGGACATGTTCTGAGGCATCAAGGGATCAGCAATTTAGTATTGGAGGGCAGCGTGGAGGGTAAAAATCGTAGAGGGAGACCAATAAATGAATACACAAAGCAGATTCAGAAGGATGTAGGTTGCAGTAGGTACTGGGAGATGAAGAACCTTGCACAGGATAGAGTAGCATGGAGAGCTGCATCAAACCAGTTTCAGGGCTGAAGACCACAACAACAACAACAACAACAATTCAGCACCAAACGTAGCCTCAGTCAAGGTAGTGAACCAGACAGAGGAACACAAGTGAAGAGAGAGATCACATAAAATCTTAAGTAAAATACAAGGATCATTCAGACGCAATCGTTCTAATCGACATAAGAAATCCGCCGAGTTCTTAATGTAATGCACACAGCGACCTAACAGTGATTTGCTACACGGTATGTCGGAGCACCAGCGTCACAGTCGGACGGAGAGGAACCTCTTCATTGTGGATCTTTGGAAGGCCATGTAAGAATTAAGACTTGTCAAAGTCCTCCTGCAACAAGAAACTTTTCTTCAGGAGGCTGTTACGCTTTGTCTCAATAGTAACTCTGCGATATCCTGAGTCAGATAGTAACCACTGTATCTTTTGAATCTAATCCTGCTCGTGCAACACAACCCTTGCCTTTGTCAGAAGGCAAAATAACAGTATCCGGGTCCACTCCAAGAGAACGTAAAGTATCCCTCTCAGTTCCTATTATATTACTCTTAAGTGAATGTGTCATCAGTTAATACACAACATGCTTCTCTCCTAGCTTCCTCGACAGCATCAGGAGGCAGTATAAAAACAGCGTGTTGGGCAGAACTTATAAGATCAAGGACCGATAAACGCTTAGAAATCGGTGCAGAATTTAAACCTTCCCCTAGCACGGATAAAGCTGCGCCGACAACAGCTTTCTCCGTGTGATTAATCCCACTACTTCGAGGTACAGTATTGGACTCCGAGCCACGGAAACGTTCAGACTTTGCCGAATGCAGGGCATTTACAGAATGAAATTCTCAATCAGGCTACGACCATGCAACACCGTCCAGCTAATCCCAAAAAAGCCGAAATTTTTGAAGCAGTCATTAAATTAGCCGAAATAAATCCTTCGTGACAAAATGCAACTGTCGACGAAGATAATGGACCCTCTTGAGAGGGGGCGGAAGTTGGGGGCAGCATAAATACATTTTAACGTGGGATCGACACCGCTTGTCGTTCCAGGTGTGAGGTTTCGATGTTTACTCACATGGGCCTGAAACGGATTATGCAGAATTTTGAAACGTCCCCTTTGAAAAATTATACAAGACTGTGCTTAAACTGACACACAATATTTTTTTTAGCGCAACGCAATCTGACTTTCAGTAATCCCTACAAGAGAATGGCCCTGACTAACATTAACCTATATGTTTCACAAATCACTTACCTCACAAAAATCTTCGTTACTCGAACTACTGCAATACAGCGAGCGCCATTACTGCCAGCTAACTAAAAGATTCAAACTACGGAAGTCACTAACTACTGATAGGCACAGTCAGCAAATGAAAGATTTTAATAGAGAACAAACAATGTATTTACCTTAATAGTCATATATATATATATATATATCAGTTCATGACACCAATTCTTACAAATTTCAAAACTCCACCATCTCTCTCCCCACGTCCACCACTGCTGGCGGCTCACCTCCAACTGCGCAACGCTATGCGCTGCTAACAGCCAACAGCCCAACACTACAATAGCGAATATTACAACAATGCCACCCAGCCACCCAGACTGCGTACAGCACAGCCAGTGATTTTCATACAGAGCGCTACGTGGCGTTACCAATATAAAAACCTAAACAGCCTACTTACAATTTATCTTGTGGGTGAAGGAAGTCGTCACACACAAAAAGTGCCCACGGCACGGACTGCAGCTGCAATGACGTTGGTCATACGCAGTGTTTAGTTCGTTGTTTCACACTTCTGTTTGTTAAAGGTATATTTGTGTACTGGTAACGAGATATCTTAAAGAAATTTCAGCAAGTGAAGCTGGTTATGGCAACACAGAGGTCGTGATGAAACATACCGAGTGAGTCTTTAGATGGCCTAGCGATAGAGCTTTCGCGTCAGAATAAGAGTACGTATCGGAAATGAAAAACTCACACACAAGATCGGCGGGATTGTCATTCGTACAATATAAACTCTACCATCATTGCTATTACCTTAATGCTGGTGCTACATTCTGACCTTTTGTAAGACGGACGGTTGTTCATAACGTAACTTTCACCGCTCAGTACAGGCTGAGTGCCAGCGCTTTGCGTTGACTTTCCGTGACAGTTAAACACTTGCCGGCGACATTCCGTTCAGCGACCGCCCGTTGACCTGTGTGAATCCACATCAAGTCGGAATATAAGCGCTTCTGGACTCTCGCTTTACACAGTGTGGTCAGAAACACTCTGAAAAGCTTCCAAGTGTCTTGCAGGGTAGGTTGTGCTGAGAAAAAAAAAGTCGGTACTTTGTGACGCTTGCCAGTTAATTAGCACTGAAGTCAGCCAATCGGATCGTTGCACGCGCAGAGTCGAGAGGCCCGACAGATACAGTTAGTGTCAGTTGTTATTACAGCGCATGAGACTGCTCAGCCTCTGGCTCGGGTTCGATCCTTACTACTGCCTCGTGCCCAATTTTTATATCGCTCTCTTGTCCGGTTTTAGGAAACCACTTAAAGAACAGGTTTGGCGATACCGGCTCTGACGGGCCGCTTGAATTTGCGCCCGCTACGGTCTGACTGGCTAATTTCAACGCTAATTAACTCAGAAACGGCGCAACGTCTCGAAATTTTCTGTTTTACCTGTTTTTTAGTGTAAATAACTACTGATGCCTGTGGTGCAGAGTCAAAAAAAATTTTCTGAAATACGTCATCTTTTCCGCTGTTGACTATAATGTTTTGTTTTTGAATACGAGATTGTAATTTGGGCTTGTAGACTATCGTCAAGTGCTCGTGTAATAGATGTCATAGATTTTGAAATATGTAAAACTGGAAACTGAACACACTGCGCTTGAATCAACAGTACCTCACCATAAATAGTAAATATTCGGCCATTGTGCAAACAAAGGGATATTCGAGGTTGTTCTCCTACAAATAATTCTAATATCTCTGTTTATAATGGCCGGATATTTATTATTTATGCTGAGGCACTATTCTTTCGAATACTGTACAATCAGTTGTTTAAAAAGTAAACGTTGCAGTGAACGGCGGAAAGATTGCCCTTCAGAAAATTTGCTGCATTATTCACAGGTTGCAGTGTACAGTGTACAGTGTACATACAGTCATGGAAATAAGTATTCATACAGTAGGTGGTGACAAACTACGATGGTGTGTTGGATAGTAAATCACCCACAGCGCCGATACGATTAAGTACGATGATGTAGTGTCAGATAACCATGTTCTTGGTAATGAAGCTTCCCGTATGCAATTAATCTATTCTGGGAAAATAAAATATGTTACACTCCGCACGGTCTACGACAGGGCAAAATGTATTCATACAGCGAACTACTTTCAACCAACCAACCAAACGGCTGACACAGACCCGGAGTGCATGCCACACTTGTGTAGTCGTGTGGAGGTCGTGAAGCAACAGCACGTCGGGCGTGGGTACCGTGGAGCAGCTGAATGGGCCGCAAGGGGAAGGAAACGACCATTCAGGAACGAAACATCAATGTTGCGCAATATCTTCAACACAAGTCGTATGCCGAAATTGCGAACATCATAGGACGAAGCCGAGCGACTGTACAATCTATCATTAAGCGATATGAGGACAGACATGTAGTAATAAACATTGAAAGACACGGTCGTCCACAGAAGCTTACGACAAGAGAGACCAGAATGCTACTAAGAATCATCAAGAAAACCCGAAAATGACAGCGTCGTCACTATCCGCATATGCACCTGACCAATTCCGAAAGGACATCACTCCAAGGGCAGTTGGTACAATTCTCAATCGTTTGGGCTACAGACCCAGGGTCCCGAGACGAAAGCCCTACATCAGCAAAAATAACAGGAAGTGGCGGATGGAGTTCGCGAAACAGCATGTATCCAAGACAGCAGACTTCTGGGATACTACAACGTTTAGTGATGAAATGAAATTTAATATCGTGCACAATGATGGTAGGATCTTGGTCTGTAGAAGACCGAATACAGACCACGACAGAAACAACATACAACCCAAAGTGAAGCACGGAGGTGGTGGAGTGATGGTATCGGTCTGTATGTCAGCCTCCGGTGTCGGAAAATCAGTGTTTGTGGAAGGTACCATGGACAGATTTGTGTATATGAACTTACAACAGAGTGTTGACGCCTAGGATCTTCCTAGAAATTATTACTTCCAACAGGACAATGATCCAAAACATACGGCGCAAATTGTCCGACTGTGGTTGCTCTACAACACTCCACACACTCTTAAAATACCAGCTCAGAGTCCGGACCTAAATCCCATCGAACACTTGTGGAGTGAGCTGGAAACACGAGTGGGAAAACACGACATCCGTAGTAAGGCCTCTTTGAAAGAGGATCTCCTTCGAGAATGCGAAGGTATCACGTCGGAAAGTACAAGAAAATTGGTCCATTCCATGCCACAGAGGTTGCGAGAAGTAATACATCGGAAGGGTATTCATACGAAGTATTAAACCATGTTCTGGCTTTGTTAGAAGTGTCATTTTCTGTTGGTGTATGAATACTTAATTCCCAGCGCAGTAGAGAACTTGGCAGACGCTTTTGTATTTTGTTTTGTAAAGGCTTGTTCATTCTCGTTCTATATACCAGCATGGCTGCATTGGCGACTGGCCAATGTGTATAGTGCATATCCAATTAGTGTTTTTGGTTTCGTATTGTTAATAAAGGCAGTTTGCTTTTCCACGCTCTACTCTATGAATACTTATTTCCATTACTGTATTTGCGTACTATTCGCGAAAGCGACGGTGAAGTGGGTGAGCGAAATGCAGCCGCTACAATGGCCACCAGGGGTGTGGTGTAGACGCGGGTGCACTTCCTTCGAGAAGCAGCTCGCCATTTGGCCGACGTTCAGTGTTTCCTCCTCGATGCTGCTGTCGAGGGAAGCCGGCAGGCGCGTCGATCGCTGTGACGTGGCGTGGCTTGATGTGTTCCGTTCTGTTCTGTTGCAGCACTGAAGGTGAAGCTGATGTTGCGGAGGCCCATAAACCAGCTGGTTGCGCAGGGAATCATGCCACGTGAGTACCTCTCTCTCTCTCTCTCTCTCTCTCTCTCTCTCTCTCTCTCTCTCTCTCTCACCCATTTCTTCTCTTGGAACCGACACTTTTCTGACAATAGGCGGATCCGCCACGCGATACTAGTTCCCTTACAGCTTTTCTTGCATAGTGATGATGTGCCTGTGTCGCAGCAAAGAAAAAAAGACAAAGAAAGGAGCCGGAGGCTGTAAAGGGAAAGCAAAACCACTGAAGCGATCGAAATGCTATTGAATCGTAGAATTCAGGCATTGACGTCCGGTATTTGTGATATTGCTGGCATTTGTCTTATGCGTATAAGGTCTTGGTTCGAGGCATAATTCTCTGCCTAACTTTTCGTCTTCCAGTGCCGGAGACAGTCGTCACAGTCTCAAACAACCGTAGCAAACCGAACACTTTGTACGTGTCAACGCGACGATGGGTCCATGCCTACCTACATCGCGGACTCGCGCCGTCGCAGCTGTGGAGCTTATAGGGGCAACAATTGGCTCTCTTATTTACCAACGGGGCCCACAACTTGTGTAATAATGTTAATCTTCCTCCTTTTCTGTTAAAGTTCTTGTTGTGAAACTTCCTGGCAGATTAAAACTGTGTGCAGGACCGAGACTCGAACTCGGGAGTTCGAGTCTCGGTCTGGGACACAGTTTTAATCTGCCAGGAAGTTTCATGTAAGCGCACACTCCGCTGCAGAGTGAAAATCTCATTCTGGAACGTTCTTGTTGTGCTTTTGAATTTCTGAGCCCCCTCGGAATATCCTAGAACGGTAATTGATTAGATCTTGCTAAAATCACAGGACGTGCAAAGATACCACAGAAGTTCAAAAGCACAAACGAACTTTAACAGAAAAGGAGGAGGACTGAAATTAGAGAAGTTGTGGTCCTCGTTGCTAAGTAAAAGTAGCAGAGCCGACTCTTTCCCCCCTACAAGCTCCCACAATTACGGTACGACACCACGAGCTAGGCAGTGTTCTGATGACGTCACGAACCGACCGCTGCGCGGACACGTACAAACAGTTCGGTTAGCTAAGGTTGTTTGACACTGTGACGACTTTCTGGTGACGTCTCCGGCATTGGAAGACGCAACGTCAGGCAGAGAATTACGCGTCGGACCAAGGCCATACGCGTATAAAACAAATATCAGCAATAACATAAATGCCGTCGCCTGCTTAAGACGAGAGCGCCGAGGCCCCAAAGCCGCCAGTAGAGTAGAGGGAGACGCGGGCGCACGGCCACGCGACGGCAGGGCGAGCACCGGCTCCCGCAGGTGTCCGTCCTTGGTACCCCAGTCCCTTGGACTCGTACTGCGAAGTACCCTGGACCAACGCCTCACCTGGCGCCCCCACATCAACGGCGTGCGTCGAAAGGCGATAGGGCGGCTATGCGTGCTTTACCCCCTTATCAGTCCCACCTCTTCACTCCCTACACACCTTCCTGTCAGATGGTACACCTCCCTTGTTCGTCCTTTCCTTGAATACGCGGCGCTGGCGTGGGGCAATGCTGCCCCCACCCACCTCCGCCGACTCCAAACCGTCCAAAGTCGGGCTCTCCGGCGTGCCCTCCACCTCCCTTTCCTCTTCCCTACCCAAGAACTCCACATCCTGACCAAGGTGTCACTCCTTCGCTCTCGCGTCCTTTCCGCAGCCGCTTCCTTCTACCATCCAACCCGCCACTCTCCCAATCCTTTAATCCTTTCCCTGGGCACCCGTGTCCACCGTCGGGCCACCACCCGCTGACCTGACCTTCTCTTCCGCCCCCCCCCCCCCCCAATGACTCCCCATTCACTAGCCACCTTAATTTCATGTTACTTTTTCTTCTCATATCATCGCTCCATCTCATCACCACGTCATGACATCCAGCCCCGCTCAACGCCCCTCACGCCCCCCCCCCCCCCCCCCCAATGTCGGCCTAATCCTTACAGACCCTTCCCTTTTCACTTCTCCATCTGTCACTCTCCGACTTCTTTATCCCCCCCCCCCCCCCCCCAAATTCACCCCCTCATGACTATCTGCCACCACCGTCACCGACGCCGCCACGAAGATGATGCGAGGACAATGGCCATTCGTTTTCATTCAACTCTTACTGTCCCTCCTCCTTTCCTTTAATCTATCATTTACTTGTAAGTTACCGACTAGTCAACGGTTCGTTCGCTTTCCTCATCCTCTCACTGTCCCTTCTAATGTCCTTTCATCTGTCATTTTCAAATACTACGCCGGTCAGTCAATTTGGCCGTTCGTTCTCCTGCTTCTTCCACTACCCCTCTAACTATTCTTTCACCTTTAAAAAAAACCAGCACAAAGCCAAATCCCACTCAGCACCATCATCTAATTTCCCCCACGACACACAAAGCCAGAAGGAGAAGCGCTAGAACTTCACCACCTGCCGAGGTTCAACCCTCAGTTATGTGCGTCAGCGTCTGCAGGGCGAGCACGCGCGCGTCCGCCGTCCACTGCCGCCGGTCGCGCTGAAAGCAGCGAAGTGGGGACGCCAGAAGGCGTCGCACAGCTGCACGGGTAGCACTGCACGTCTGTTGTGTGGGTCAAGCGTGGCACGAGCGTTCACCGGCGTCCGGATGCCGCTGGCCAAAGACGCACACACCGCGCTGCCGATACCAGGGGCCGGCAGGTGGGTGTCCTCGTTATGGAAGACCGACGAGCTGCGGTGGCAGCCGTTGATCCGGAGTGTCCGATGTGCAACGGACGTGCAGTGCTCTTCATACAGTTGTACCATTCTTCGACAAATTTCCGCTCCCCGCACTCCTTCCGTTCAGAGGACAGGCACCACTTCCCTTTACTCACGTTTCGAAGCGTCCACTTGCTCTCTCTGCTGTCACGCGGGTGCGGACCTCAGCAGTGCAATTGGGACCACTTCGTCTCCCCATATGACACTTCTATCTTCTCCTGTTGTCATTATTCTCGTCTTCTTTGTGTTTATTTTAACTATGGTAGATTCGATAGTGCCATTCCTTGCAGCTCTTTTCCCTGTGTGCCTAAAAGAGCGTATCTCCGACACCGTATTCTCCGACCACCCACCCCTCCTCCCCACCCTTCCTCTTGACCATTAGTAACCAGAAGCAGTACTCTATATCTCCTAAAGATTGAAGAATGTTGGTGTTAGCGCGCCCGGCTAACCGCTCTTGACACTGTGGTTCTCGGATTGTTGAATCCGGCACACAGTTTTAATCTGAGGGAAATGTCATGGAAATGCTACTGTGAAAAAAGCAGCCCGCCAGGTTAGCCGTGCGGTCTAACGCACGGCTTTCCGGGCGGGAAGGAGCGCCTGGTCCCTGGTACGAATCCGCCCGGCGGATTTGTGTCGAGGTCCGGTGAACCGGCCAGTCTGTGGATGGTTTTTTGGCGGTTTTCTATCTGCCTCGGCGTATGCGGGCTGGTTCCTCATATTCCGATTCAGTTACACTATGTCGGCCATTGCTGCGCAAGCAAGTTCTCCACGTACGCGTACACCACCATTACTCTACCACGCAAACATAGGGGTTACACTCGTCTGGGGTGAGACGTTCCCTGGGGGGTCCACCGGGGGCCGAACCGCACAATAGCCCTGGGTTCGGTGTGGGGCGGCGGAGGGGTGAAGTGGACTGCGGTAGTCGTCGTGGGGTTGTGGACCACTGCGGCTGTGGCGGGGACGGAGCCTCTCCGTCATTTCTAGGTCCCCGGTTAACATACAATACAATGTTGGTGTTACCTTTTGCTGCACCTTCCACTAATTCTGTCTAATCGGTATTCGCTCCTTTTAGTCTTACCAAAACCACTCGGTTGAGCTATCGCGACTTCCCAAGCCATTCGGCTTTCCACACAGTTCATTTTTCCTTCAGTATACAGGGTGTTTCAAAAAGTACTTTAAAACTTTAAAAATTCATATAAATTGGTTGAAAGAAGATATAGAGCTGGGTTTAGTGTTATTTTGTAGGGAAACACATCAGGTTCTTTTACCGTAAGCTAAAGACGTTGTATGTGGCTTCCTTTGGTTGTCTTGCACACATCTCCTGGGAAGTCAGTTTCTTCCCAAACTCGCCGTAGCATTACAGGTGTAACTTGCTCAGTGGCGGCGTAAATTCTTGGTCGAAGTTCAAGTAGAGAAGCCGGCAAAAGAGGCACAAACACCATATCCTTGATGAATCCCCATAAAAAATCGAGTGGTATCAAGTCTTCGGGAATGTGAGGGCTATGCAGTTGGCGCATCACGACCAATCCATTGACCAGGAAAGCGGTCGCTGACAAAACCCCGGACGTCAACGAGATAGTGGGGTGGTGCACCATCGTTCTTGGTCATACTCATCGATCTGTGGTATCAAAAATTGTTGTAACATATCCAGATACACTACCTCGTTGATGGTTCTCTCACGGAAAAAAGGGGCCGTCAGATGTGCTTGGACGACCTGATGATTTCCCACGTCTTATGGAGCACCCTGTTTGTACAAAACATTTATACCACTCATAAATTGTAGGCCTACTCCGAGGTTCTTTAGCGTACTTGGTACGGAAATTACCCTGAACTGTTGTTGCCGACTTCGATTCTTTAAACCAAAACACACAGCTGGGCTCGGGTGCAGTGAAGGCAGCCATCTTTAACGCAACTGTCGCTAGCGCTCCGTACGGTACTATTCGGCATTAGCGAACTACGCGGGACAAAACTTGATGTATTTCTCTACAAATTGACACTACAATCGCCTCTGTAGGTACCATGAATTAATTTTTATGAATTTTGAAAGTTGTAAAGTCCTTTTTGAAACACTATTTATGTGCTGTTCCCGGTTGACGTTGCGAAAACTTCTTTCAAACCTATGAATCACAAATGAAAGCTCTTTTCTTTATCAACAAATCTCTCTTCTGTGTCGGATCCCTTGTCCCTACGTTGTCGTTATCGTACTTAGTACGGAAATTACGCTGAACTGTTGTCGCCGACTTCGATTCTTTAAACCAAAACACGCAGCTGGACCGGCCGCGGTGGTCTCGCGGTTCTAGGCGCGCAGTCCGGAACCGTGCGACTGCTACGGTCACAGGTTCGAATCCTGCCTCGGTCATGGATGTGTGTGATGTCCTTAGGTTAGTTAGGTTTAAGTAGTTCTAAGTTCTAGGGGACTGATGACCACAGCAGTTGAGTCCCATAGTGCTCAGAGCCATTTGGACCATTTTGAACCACACAGCTGGGCTCGGGTCCAGTGAAGGTAGCCATCTTTAACGCAACTGTCACTAGCGCTCCATACGGTGCGATTCGGCATTAGCGAGCTACGCGTGACAAAACTTGATGTATTTCCCTACAAATTGGCTCTACAATTACCTCTGTAGGTACTATGAATTAATTTTTATGAATTTTGAAAGTTGTAAAGTCCTTTTTGAAACAATATTTATGTGCTCTTCCCGGTTTTCGTTGCGAAAACTTTCTTCAAACCTACGAAACACAAATGGAAGCTCTTTTCTTTATCAACAAATCTCTCTTCTGTGTCGGATCCCTTGCCCCTACGTTTATTCCAAATCCAGTTCAATCGTGAGCCATTTTTCTTTTCTTTTGGAATAGGTAGTGGCATTGTGTTTCTGTGGATTATAAAATGTTTTATTGCAGAGTAGCAGGGTGGTCGCGTTTGCAGAACGCGACGTGGTAGTGAGGTCCTGCCCATTTGGCGGCGTCTGTTGCAGCGCTGAAGACGCCGCCGGCGTTCCACGAGCAGCGGCAGAAGCTGGAGCGCGCCAAGATGGGCGACCTGCTGAAGGCGAAGATCCAGCAGCGGCCGGCGCGCCACGAGCTGGTGCGCCAGCACATCCTCGAGGCCGACGTCGGACACGTCGACCCCTCGCTGGCCGAGCGCCAGCGCATGCTCAAGAAGGCGCGCCTCGCGGACTCCCTCAACGACCAGCTGTCGCACCGGCCGGGGCCGCTCGAACTCATCAAGAAGAACATCCTGCACACCGACGAGCCCATCGAGAGGGCCGTCAAGGGTGAGCACCGAGCGCTGGCAGTCGGCTGCGAGTGCGAAAACAATAAAAAAATCTGCATGTATTAGCGTCGAGTCCACAGTTTCCAGAGGTTCCTGGGCTCACTGTCGGCACTCTTGTTTGCATTTAAGCTTTATATAGGTGGGGTAACGATGGGCAGAGGTAACGTGTGAAGTATGACTCTGGAACACCTGCAACAAATGGACCAAATTCTGTCTCATGGCTCAGGACGTAATGTCCACGGAGCAACTGTATAGAAGGACAAACGCCATCTTGGTCACATTAATATCCCATTGGAGACCGGTTTCGCCCATCACTTAGGTTGGTTAGTTGGTTGTTCCATTGATCAATCGCACGGTACGGTAGCCGTTATGATGTGGAACGTGTCAAGTGCACAAGAAATGCTCATATGAAACAAGATTTTTTAATATGCATATGCTACAATACAGAGTTAAGGATTAATATTTATATTCCGTGACTATGCAGTGTCGCTTCAGTTGTGCGACTGGACCCCTAGATTTCCTCTCAGAAAGGTCACAGTACGTAGTAATCGAAGGAAAATCGGACTATCGGTTTTAATTGCAAAGGACTTAGACACGATATCTGAACGGTGCGAAAAGTGGCAACTGTCTCTCAGTAAGGTAACGTGTGAAGTCATCCACACGAGTACAAATCAGAATCCATTAAATTTCGATTAAATGATAAATCACACAAGTTTAAAGGCTGTCATTTCGGTTACATACCTAGGAACTACAATCGTGAACAACTTAAACTGGAATGGTCATGTAGATAATGTTGTGGAGAAGGCAAACAAAAGACTGCGGTTTACTGGCAGAACATTCAGATGATGCGACAGGTTTACTAAAGAGACTGCCTAACTACGCTTGCTCGTCCTTTGCAACAGTTCTTAGATTAGATTAATTATTCATTCCATAGACCCATAAAAGAGGGAATCCTCTTGGGTGTGGAGCATGTCAGATAAACACATTACAAAAATGTAATTAGAAATCTCTGATCATCCTGAGATCCGTTAATCACGAATTATTGTGGTAATTAGTTGGCGCCAACTAGAAGTAAAATAAAAACTGAGCTAGTGGTGTTTGTCTTTTTATATACACATGACATAGCTACTGTCTGAAAAAAAAAAAAGCACTGTCGGACTAGAAGACTTGCAGGTGGGAAGAGGAAAGGAGTGACATTGTGTGTGTGTTTGCGTGTGAATGTTGTGACACGTGGCAGTAATCGAAAATAAGCAATGTTGGTGCCGAATTCGCAATGATGTTCTTGGTTGATTCGTTACAGATCGAATGACATTTCACCTCTTGGCGTGTCGTGGACTCGGGTGTTGAAAGGGAGTGACCTAAAAATAAATGGGAATGACTTCTTAGTAGCCAGACAGTGCTGAGCAACCAGCCAAGTGCACATAGTGGTTTATAATAACGCGTCATCTACATACTTGGCTAACGATACCACTGTCGGTATTGAATACAGCAGCGAAGAAAAGTGCTCTGCTGTCTACAAGACGCTTGGACTTAATTCCTGTTGGCAATATTTTTAGCTGCAGTTATCAGAGTAACTGACTGTTAACCCAGTAGCAGGGGAGGGGGCAAAGTCTCTGACTCATTGTCGGGAAACAACAATGCATTTGCAACAATACTATTAACAGAAGACAGCAGTTTTACGAATTTAACTGCCACGACAATGATTGCTAAAGGTTTCCACGAAATAATCATTCTTAATATGAAGTCCAAATGCCAGCAATGCTCGTTGACACTCTGCCGCCTTGTCAGTGGGTGAGAGCGGGATCTGCGCAATGAATTGAGGGTACGAGGTACTCGATATTTAGGGGAAAAAAGATATGCAATTCGTAATGAAGCGAGAGCGAGCGATAGGCTGATGTAAACCTGGCAGAACCAGGCGCACACGTGGCGTGGCTCGCTCTCATTGTATTGTTAGTCTGCTTCTTCTGTGCGTACCAGCAATACCTGCAGGGGGAGCAGCGAGGATGGGGGCCGTGGCAACTTAATAACTCTTACTGGTCACTGTTCTGGCTACGTTCAAGGAAAAGCTGCTACTAAACTACAATGCACTGCTCAGAAATCCATCTTTGGTGACGCTGCGTAAAAGAAAGTACGTCATGAGCCACTGCTGCACAGAACGTGTGCAGGCAGCTATTTCTGTATCACTCGTGGGTCATCCACTGTCAAGTTGCCTGATTTCGGGACATTTTCCTGCTCGACGACCACGGATTTCGATGAAATTTTTCTGGGAACGTTCGCACATGTCCCCAAGGAGCATTGGCAAATTTTGACTTTCGTCGAAGCAGTACTGGCCGAGATTTAGTCATTTGTTTCACTCCGTGCACGACTTTGCGCAGAGCGAGGGTGAATTTCTGGCGACTTTGAGCTGCTATATTTCGGGCAATGTTTTGTTGAAACAAATGAAATTTTTGTAGCTTTGTGCTTTCGCTTTAGAATAATAATGAAAAGAATTTGACGGGCCATACTCAGACTTAAAATTTTAAGCAACATCGGCACCCGAAAAAATGTCAACGTTTTGTTTCTAATATCTCAGGGGCTAAAGGTATGACAAACGTGAAACTTGGCATGTAGTCCAAGTGATACAAGAATCAGAAGTTTACATTTTTTCGTGTCGCCATTTTCGCACCCAACTTCGATTCAAATGATCAAGACTTGTTATTCCGCCTTGGATTATCATATACACATTGTCTTGCTGTTCAAACCATGGTCTTTCTAATGAACGCAGTTTGGAACGTTTTATAGAACACAGTTTTTTGCAAAACCAGTTCGAAAATTCCGCAGTAGCGGCCTTATTACAAAATCTTCAACTTTGCACTTAATTTATTCGGTATTTGAAAGTGGTACATTAATGACACTTTATATTCGGTACATTGTGTCGTTACGTTACTGCAAGCCAAATTTCGCATTCGTCATATCTTTAGTCCCTGAGATATAAGAAACAAAACGTTGACATTTTTCGGGCGATTTAGCTTAAAATTTTATGTCCGAATATGCCCCCTCAAACCCTTTTCACTATTATTCTGAAGCGAACGCCTAAAGTTGTACAAGATGGCGAAAATTTCATTTCTTTCAACAAAATATTGCCCGAGATTTAACAGCTCAAAGTCACCAGAAATTCACGCTCGCTCTGTGTAAAGTCGTGCATGGAGTGAAACAAATACCTACATCTCAGCCAGTATTTCTTCGACGAACGTTAAGCTGTATTAGTGTTCATTGGGGACATTTGCGAATGTTCTCATAAAATTTCATCGAGAGCTGAGTTGGCTGAGCAGGGAACCCTCGATGAGTTGACATGGAATGGCTCTCTCTGATGACAGCTATTCTGTTTCTCAGTGGACTGAGGTGTGCCACAACTTCTCTGTAACGCTGCAAATGATAACGGTATAGACTGCCCCTGGTCTTGAGTGTTGGTCCATATGTTAGCGTCTGACAAGTAGGGACCACACCCTGACGAATAGCGATTGCGACGAGCTGCTTCACACTAGTCGGGCCCATTCGAAAGTGACACAAGGTCAAAGGTCTTGGCATAGGACTCGTTTTGGACCATATCAGATTTTATAACATAAATTAAATTTTAGTTATAAAACTTATTCCCAAGAAACTGATGGGAAGATTTTGATTCACCACAGATATGGCAGAGGAGAAAAAGTCATTGCAAACAGGGCAGTAATCAAGTGGTAGGAGGCCTGTGTTAAGAACAAAGTAAATTTCCGTGAGCATTTTTGCAATTGCAATTTCTGCTTGGTCTTTGGCAAGAGATTGAAAAGGATCGTGGCTTTTTATTATTGTGAATGTTGATAAACACAGTGATAAGCATACGTGCCTATGAAACTTTGATGATATATCTTTGATAGTCCCTTGTTCACAGCAAATTTAATTTTAACAATGTAAAAATTTTGTGACAGGTTTCATTCACTCGAAAAAAAGCAAATAAAGTTCCATACCTGTGATTGGAAGCCACATGCACATTTAATTGACTGTTATCTGTCCATTTCACTTAGGAAGACCTTATCCCCTTAAGTTTATTTGGAGTGGAAAAGAGAAACAAACCAAAACAAAAATGCACCTCCATGTTAACGGCCTAGAGGACCACGCACTTGCACCCTCTAACACGAGGCATTATTTGATACACTACAGAAGGACATGGGCTCAGCATACTGCCCTCTCGACCATTGTCAGCTTCCTAGGCCTTGGAGCCACTGCTTATCAATTGAGAACCTCTTCAGCTGGAATGAGTGCACCCCTTTCCAAGACTCCCACTAAGGAAATATTACTTGCAGCACCATATATGAAATCTGGGCCCTTTGCATGACTGTCAGACATGCTGCACACTCAGCTACAGAGAAGGTCTTAGTGTATCTTGAATGGATGCAAATCACAAATTCTTTGCTTTCTTGGAAAATGTTTTGCAAAACAAAATTTATTTGATTTTGAGTGGTTTGATGATTCCAGCTGGTCTGAGGCAGATCCTACATCACATTTGAATTCAGTCCTTTTTAGGTAACATAAGTGTAGCTACATAAACCGATCAACAAGGGTTACTTTCGAATGGCTCCGGAGTAGTGTGCCAGAGAGCATTGATTGGGTGATCAAAATGAAAAACAGCCACCGAGGGTGCACACATCTCGTGGCTAACCCGTCACGTCGTGTCACTTTGCAGAGGGCGTGATCCCATTCAAGGCGACATGTGAGGGCCAGCTGACACGGCCACAGCACCCCAGCCGCTACGTCACGTTCGACGATGACTCGCAGAGCTCCGAGGGCGGGCAGTCGCCGCCGCAACCGCCCCCACAGGGGCCCTCGCTGCACGCGGCACACGACGTACTGGAGGCAGCGGCAGCCTCGGCGGGCATCGTGACGGTAGTGACGGCGCCTGCCTCCGCTGCCGCGACCATAACCCTGGCCGACCTGTGCGTGACCAGCCCGCTGTCATTGGGCTCCACCACATCGAGCCTCAGCCCGCTCAGCTCGGTGGCGTCACCGGCACCCGCCTCTGCCGCTGCTGTGCCGCCCCCGCCTCCTCCTCCGCCCCCACCTCCCGCCCCTGCACCCTCTGTCGTGGCAGCACTGACACCCCCGCAGACTCCGCAGCCATCACCGGCACCGTCGCTGGCCTCGGTGCTCTCACAGGCGGCACGCTCCGACGCGCCAGGAAAGGACAAGAACCGCAAGAAGTCGAAGAGCAAGACGCAGCCCAAGACGCGGCCCATCAAGTTCCACGAGTACAAGGGCCCGCCCAATGCACACAAAAGTGCTCACGCCAGCACGTCACCAGTTGAGACCTCCTATGAGCTCCTGCTCCAGCAGCAGCAGCTGTTCCTTCAGTGGCAGCTCGAGTGGCAACACAAGGTATGGACAGTAGAGATCGAGGACAGAGCTAGTGTGAGTCCAGTGTTGAAGGTTGTGTACATTAGAAATAGAGTTACACTGCAATGTCACTGTTATACTGGCTTCCTTCCTTCCCGCTACAGCGTTGCAAGTACAACTACTCTGAGAACAGTAGCGTCACTGTCACTACATATGTGTTGATTTGTTCCCTCTTACTGGAGGGTGCAGCAGTGTAAGAATACCTCTAAGTTAGTACAGAAGTCATACTATATCTCTGATGGGGAAAAATGACTGATTCTCAGGATCAAATGCCATGTATGTAGAGGAGCATGTGGAAAGTGGGCTACAGAGTAATGAGTGAGCAGGCAGGCAATATGTCTACTCATTAGAGATGAGAAATTAAGTCTGTATACTCACTTTAAACTCCCCTTTGGGTTTTGTGGTGTCACCTCCAAACTTGCCACCTCTTTACACTTGGAGACTGACCTTGCCAGTCTCTTTCTTTGCTCATTTAGCTGAAAACTTGTCACTTGTATCTGTTGTTAAGTACAAGTGGAATTCCAGATTTATAGGGGCTCTAGGATCTTGAGAGAGAGCAAACAAACAAGTATGCATTGAGATGAGAAGAGGAAAGAAAAAAGTGACCCTAAGTGAATAACTGATCCAGTAGTGACTGTCAGTTTGTGACGGCTGAAGGCTTCATTGCAAGGAACATCACTGTTGTTGATGACTTAACAACATGGGATACTAGTATTTGTTACTTAAATCTTTTCTGAAATTCAAGTTGCTACACAGGGAACATCACTCTACTGTAATGTTCTGCAAAATTTGCTGTAGATGTTTCCTCACATGTGACTGACAATCAGATTATTTATTAGAAACTTGCCATCGCTTAATGTCTCCTTTTGTGACACTAAAACATTCACACTTGCCCACTCATATTAATAGTCTCACTTATCAGAATTACTTCACATGCTGTATTTTCTAAATTATTGTTATTCTTATTGTAATTTATACTTTGATGTACGTATAATGTAATTAGTTTTATTGAGGAATTTTTATTTTAAATAAAAGTTTGATGTTTAACATTTTTTAGTACTGTATACTCCAAAAATTTCAATACTACCAAGATATTTTTGCTATAATGTTGACATGTACTTATTGAAAATACTGAGCTTACTGATTATAGAAATGTTTGATTTCACCTTTCACCACTTTCAGTGCATTTTATGTTGCCTAGGTCTTTTTCTGTGCAGGTTGCTGGAAACAGTCAACACTGAAGCACATGTTGAACAGTCAATTCTTCCCCACAGTCGCATTTGGTTTTGTTTCCTTCAATGAATCTCTATTTTGCCAGGTTAGCCCGCAATCTGCCCACTCCTTACCTCTGCCTTTTAAGAACTTCTAGACTGGCCAATTCTCATCATGACCAGGGGGTAAAGATCCTGACAATTTTTCCAACCAGGAGGCTTGGATGCAACCTTTTCATCAGTGGTTGTTAGGTTTTCTGATGTTCTGAGGAAACTATTCCTTGACCGTAGTCATTGTGGGTAGGGTTGTTGCCCATGCATGGGATGTTTTTTTCTCCTGCTCCAGTTTTGTTCATTCCCTGTGTGGTGCTATTTCTCTTCGAATAGGAAGAGGTCCAATTCCTGAAAGGTGGTAGAGCAATTCAACTGGAGTTGACTTCAAGCAGCCTGTTATAATTCTGCATGCATCACTTAGGGCAATATCCACCTGTTTGGCATGTGTTGACTGATGCCAAACAGAACAGGCATGCTCTGCAGTGGAGTAGCATAATGCCACTGCAGAAGTTCGGATGGTTTCAGTTTGGCTGCCTCACTGTGACTTGGCCAGTTTTCTCAGTAGGTTATTCCTGGTGGAGACTTTTGATTTGAAAATCATGCAGTGTTTTTTGAATGTCAGAAGTCTTTCAAGTGTTATTTGTAGGTATTTTGGAGTGTCACAGTGTTCCAGTTAAACACCTGACCATTCTGTCTTTAACTTGCGGGTGATTTACGTGTTTCTCAGATGGAAAATACACACTTGTGTCTTTGATGGGTTTGGTTTGAGCTGGGTTATTCTGTAGTAGTTTGACAGCTCTTCAAGAGCACTCTTTAGGGTAATTTCTGTTGAATTGAAGCTTGTGCTTTGGGTTGGCAGAGCAAGATGGTCATCATACAAGAAGCTCCTGCACTTGGGGACTACAGGTTGGTCATTAATATATATATTGAACAGAACCGGGGCCAACACACTTCCCTTGGGAAAGGCCGTTTGTCTGTAGCCTCCATCAGCCGCACTGTCCTTGAAGGTCAACGAAAAATCTTCAGTCCTGCAGAAGATTGGTGATGAGCCTGGTGAGGCTGAAATCCTTGTTTAATAGTAATTGGTGGTTGATGATGTTATACACTACTGTCCACAAATACCACTCCTCTCACCTTACGGGCTTCAAAGCCATCTTCTATGAACTGCATGAGACTGAGTAATTGTCCTGTGCTGCTTTTACCTGAGTAGAATCCAGCTTGCTGAGGTATACACAAGGGATCAATAACATATGAGAGACAGTTTAAAATCTTTCTCTCTAGCAGTTTGTAAAGGTGATGCAGTAGCACTATTGGTTTAAAGTTCTTTGGACTCTTTTGTTTTTTACCAGGTTTTAGTAAAGCAATTACTCAGCTCTTTCGCCATATCTTTGGAATTTGATATCTCTCAGCACACTTATTAAAGAGTTGCAGAGTCCATTCCTTTGTTGCTAATCCAAAATGCTTGACTTGCTCAGTTTGTGCATCATCCAACTAGCTGACTTACCATTTTTACTCTGTTTGATAGCTCCTGTAATTCATCCATAATGAATGGGAGTGAAAAGTTGTTCATATCCTCTTGCTGAGTTCTTCGTAGTTTTGTTTTTTTGGGATTTATGGCTGGGCTTCCCAATTATCAGTAGCTGGTGTGCTGTTTGGTTGGCAGTGTTATTTTGGTGTGTAGTGGTCTTAGTTGGATCGTTGCACAGGCATCACAGAAATCTCCAGGCCTTATGACTGTCTCTTTTCATGTCCAGGTTTTCTATTGTTTTCCCTTTTTGACTCTCTTCTAAAGCAAATGAGTTTATTTTCTGTTTCTATAGTTGTTTCATTGAAAGGATTTTCTCTAAATAAGGTGCTATATTCTGTACATAAGGCTGCCTGATCTGATGTGAGACCAGGGATGTAAGATGTTCGACAGCCATGATGGAGAGATATTTAGGAACATCTCTTTACAGCTGTAGTGAAGATGTTGTACTGTTCTGGTGTTGCTTCTATATAAGACACTTTAGGATTCAGTAAATCTGCAAATCTTGACCAGTCAGCATTTCTAAACCTCCTGCGAAATGGTTTTTTTGAGGTCTAACAGCAGCAAATATTTGGCACATTATGGGTCTATATTGGCTAATGCTTTTGGTGGTGAATATGAGATCGGGATTGTACAACTCACCTCCAAGCGCCACTGTTCCATGATGCAGCTAGTTTTGCATCATGGATTAAGGTCAGGTGATTCATTTCCGCCCACTCTTGTAATGCTACCCAATTTTCATCTTCATTATCATAGTCCCAAATGTTACTATGACTATTGAAATCACCAATCGCAATCTGCACGTGTTTATTTTGGAAATTTGTTGGTTTATTAACTGTGAATTCTTCACCAGGTGGTTTGTAGAGAGATGGAATGGTGCAATTACCTGTTTCTGTAGTATGGATTTCAATGTTATTGTCCTCTGTGAGTGCTGTGGATGGAATTTGGATGTCTGAATGAACAAAGATACCACTTCCCTATTCATAGTGTGCTCTTTCGATAGCAAGGCACGTTCCATTTATCTTTGGTCTATGCTTGTCACAGCTCCTGTGTGTTTCTTGTATGCACAGTACATGATGCTGGTGCTGTATGCAAAGTTCTTGCATTCTTCCTTGTCTGATCCTTTTATGCTGTTTGAGACAATACTTAGCTGTGGCCCTAAACAGGATTTTTGTATGGATGTTTCCGGTGTGAAAGGATCTGCTGTCGTTTCTTGGTGCCCAGGGTATGCCTGACTGCTTTTCTCAATGACTATCCCTGACTGCTTTTCTCAATGACTATCTTTGAGGAGGCTCCTTTCATGCTTTCACCAAATATCCAATAATTTGGAATTTATTTTATTGCAAAGATTTTGTTTTTTACATAACAATGTAATAATGTACATTTAACTATAACTGTTCCAATGTGTTGGGTTTCTGGTAGTCATATGATGATTTGCTACTTACTGAATAAATACCAGTAAAAGGCATGGGTTATCAAACATTTAAGTTATTACTGGTACTTATGAGGTCCTTAATTGCGACCCGTGATACTTATTGAAATCATTAAATTTGAGCAGTAATTGACACTATGATAGGTCAGAACATTACATGATTGTTAGTGAAATATGTACTTGGGTGTTTTCAGCTGTGTCCATTCTTCTTGCTATCATAATTTTAATACTTGGTTATTAATACTAATCTGCCTCCATAGCTGAGTGGTCAGCACAGATGGCTGCCACGAGGAGTACCATGCTATGATTCCCGGTACTGCCAGCAATTTTTACTTGGTGTGATGACTGGACTGTGGTCCACTCAGCCTCGTGGTAGTAGTTAAGGAGCTATTTGATTGAGAAGTGGCCTCCAAAGTCTGCAAAGCCAGCAATGGCTGTTAGAGCGGTGTGCTGACCCGATGCCCCTCAGTACCGTGTCTGAATGATGCCATTGGCCGAAGATGACACAGTAGTTGGTCGCTCCTGATTGGCCCATCTGTGGCAAGGGCAGAAGAGCTTCACTTTTCTCTTTTAAATTGATACTGAGAAGTGAATTAACTTCTCAGTGTAGCCTTAAAACCAAACATAGTCACAGTAGATATCATTTGGACTTGTGCCTATTTAAAGAAGTATTTGGAATCTGATTGAGGAATAAAATCTGTGGTGCCATTAATGCCCTTAACTAGTGAGCAGTTGTTGCATTAATGTCTGATAAAGTGAGTACAATTCACATAGCAGAACTGAACGTGCCACTTTGTAAATGCTCCACCATTTGCAAACAGTACCCACAGATCATCCTGCCGGCCTCTCACAAGTCGTCGCCAGACGGTGGCCCGACACAAATGGTGGCGGTGGCATCGCCCTCACCGTCACCGTCACAGGCCGCCCCCACGAGTCCACCACCCCCTGCGGTGCAAGCATTGACGCCTGCACCGTCCGACTCCGGCAGCATCATGCGCTCCCTGTCCAGGCTCGACGATTGGAAGGGTGAGTCCGCAGTGCCTATATATCTCTCAGTAACGGTTCTGCATATAGTTTTTGAACAGAATGTGATCGTTTTCAATGTATTTTACAAAAAATTTTGAAGGAGTGAGTAAAAATCTGGAAATTATTAGATTTTCAGATACACGTACATACTACTAATTTATTTGGTCAAAATTCTGCATTGATAATGTTATTAGTCACTTAACAAACATCATCACAAATAATGCAAATTCTGAATTGATGGTAATGGAGACCTAAGATATGTACAAACTGCACATTTAATGTTCTCACCCTGTCCTGTCCTTTATGAGCAGTAAGTATTGTACTAATTTACTGTTTACTTTGCAATCATAGGAAATATTACAGCTTCACTTATGAAAGGCATACCTGCAACTATAACATAGAACACAACACAGTATGGCTGAAGTCTAAAAGCCTCACATTGTTCGTGGATCAGCATCCTCTGCAAGTTTCTGATAAAATAAATGTTAGAACTAGAAGCTTGACACAGCTTAATGTTTTGAATGTACAAAGTGCAAAACCTACAGACCTCAAATCTATACAGTAATTGAAAGAACACAAGAGTAATTTGTCCAATATTCTACAAGAAAGTGCCACCTATGGTTAGGTGATTAGTTTAAAAATCAAAATTGAAAGGCCTGTTACATAAGATGAAAGTCTCAAACATTTGCTAACACTAAAGAATGTAGATAAGAATGTAGATGTAGGTAGCATAACAATTTGTCAAAAATAGAGACTGTAACAGAAAAATCAGGACTGATGATAATTAGAGATGGGCAATCTCATGCATCTCTTTATACCAGTTCACTTCTTACTGGTCCTTTTTGGGACAAATTTACTTTTATTTTTTCCCTGTGCTCTTTTTTATGTACTTATATACTGCTGTATGTATTTTAAAAAACTCACGATACAAAACTAGAAGTACAGCACCATATAACAAAAGTGTAACCAGGACCCAGAACTGTGGCTCAGGGGAGACTTACTGTACGGGATGAGAAGGAAAGATTCCTTTCTTCGTTCTCTTTCCTTCTCATCCCATATGGTAAGTTTCCCCTGCCTCATGCTTCTGGGTGACTTTCCCAAAATCTACCCCTTTTCCTAGACCTCTCCAATCCTTTTTCTTCACCCTTCTTCCTTTCCCTTCAACCCTATTGCTTGAAGAAGGAGCCACTGGCTCCAAAATCTTGTCAATCACAACAATCTTTTATGTGTGTGTTCAGCCGCTTCGCAGGGTGAGTAGATTGTTTTATCTATCCAATTAAATAATATAATCTGAACATTATATAATACTCCATTTACATACTTTCTGTACAAAGAAACATGAATTTTGGGAATCATTGTTGATGAACACCTGTCAAAATGGATGATATCTGTAAGAAAATCAGGTCTCAGTCTTCCTAAAACATGATACCTTTTAAGCTGAAGGCAAACATATTTCTGATTGATAAGTACACATCTGCAGTACATTTACATTGACATGACTACTCTGCAAATCACAGTTAAGTGCCTGGTAGAGAATTCATCGAACCAGCTTCAAGCTATTTCTGTACAGCCCACAGGAAATAAATCTTCCTGTGCAAGCTCTGATTTCTCTTTATTAAAATAATATACAATATTAATATCCATTCCACTATATAAAGACAATTCATTGTTTAATGTTGTCAAGTTTGTGGTCAATTTATTTCACATTTTTACATGACATAATAACAAATGTTTGTGTGGACATATAGGCTACATTTAAAAAATATATATATGATATTTAAATAAGTATCTGCTATATTAAGGGGGAACATCAAAAAAGGTCTTGGCTAATTTACTTTAAATATTTACACAATAGTTCAATAAACATTCAGACGGTCATAGGCTGTATATTATTTTAATATATATGGTATATAAAAATACAGACAATACATACAAAGGTGAAATGTTTTTGCAGACTTTTCAAAAAGTTCATGACAAATTTAGTTCAAATTTGTATGCTATACTCCAGTAGACATCCAGACAGATGTTATTTTAATATATGGTATATAAAAATACATATAATGTATATAAAGGTAAACATTGTTAGCAAAAATCTCGAAAAGTTCTTAACTAGTTTATTTCAAATTTGTACGTGATACCTAATAAGCATTGGACGAACATGAGCTGTATATATTGTAAATAAATGTGGGTACACACACACACACACACACACACACACACACACACACACACACACACACACACACACACACAAAAGTATGTCATTTCGCTTTCCATCTCGCAGACTGTTTTCACTATGGTAGAAGGGCATTTGATCTGTTAGACAAATTATTTCTTCCTTATATATTCTTCCCACTTATATAGTTTTAAACAAAAATTGTATATACAGCTATGTCTTTTTCTTTTCTCTTCACATTAAATGTAACAGAAAAGTTGTATTTATGGATTATCAGCTTGTAATTAGAATATTACTGCAGAAAGTGAATCATCCGAAACTTTATAATCCTATCCATTTGCAGATTAAAAGTATGTGAAATACTGTCACAGACGCTCCTGTCCTCGCAGACCCTGCAGCTGGGGAGGCCTCTCTCATAACACATGCACCAATGATCCCAACCGACTTCAAGTGACTGCAGTTACCTGTTGAGGTTTTGTTCACAATAACAATAAACGAGGCTCGCGGTGAGAATGAGAGGGGTAGAAAGTAGACAGAGCAGGAAAGGGGAAGGGGGCGAATGGACATAGAGAGGGGGAAGGAGAAGATAGAAAAGAGCGAGGAGGATGTGGGTGGCGAGAGTGGTGAAGAGGGGATGACCAAAGAAGGAGGTAATCGACAAAGAGAGGGGGAGGAGGGACAGACAGAGAGAGGGGAGACAAGGAGATTAGGACATACATCGAATTCCCATTCGTATTTAGCAGTTGTGAAGCATTGATGGGTTCGCTAGAAAAATATAAAATAATTAAAATTTGATGATCATTTTTCCTTATCTGATTAATGTATCGAGACCTGAAGTGGATACCAGCGGTCTATACAGAAAGGACTGCGGAAAAGGAAGTAAGAGTGGTAGCTGAGGTATGCAAGAGAGAGCCTTGTAAGAGATATTTTCAGAAAATATAAAATTAATTCAGAATAATGCAATGAACAGTAAGTAATGTGTGTAACTAAAAGTCTCAGGGAGAGAAAAAATTTTCTCAAAGTTATAAGTAATAAAAAGGGTGCAGATTGCAGCCCACATGTGACAGGGACAATTTTTTACAATTGACTACAATATGGTTTTAAGATAGTTAATGTAAATATTGTAAAGAATAAACTGAATATACCTGTCAGTAGAGAAATGCTTCTATTTGATAGAAGTTTTAAATTTTAGTGTCCCCCTTTAAAACTGGTAGTGTATGTAAATCATCAGCGCATTTTGGTAACAGAAAATAATAATTTTTGATGCTCATGTTTTATATCAATGTATGCATTTATCCTTTACTGGTAAGAGAAGTACAATTAGTACATTCTCATATTTTATCATATGTGTAAACTAAAACTATGATAGTGTCCAAAAACTAGTTGTTAAAGAGGCAGCAAATAAATAAGTAAATAAATAAAAGAAATAGATCTCAAAACAAAATTTCCAACATGTAGTCAGTTCCACTGGCAAATGGAAAACACAATGTTTCTATCTTTATAAATCTTTGTTGTGACTTCAAGAAGAGGAAAGGTGAGTCAGGTTTCAAGAGGAAGGATCTGTACCCAGCTAGCTGTGTCCCTATGTTAGAGGCAGTGCACAGACAGTCCCACTTCCTGTGCATCTTTCACAGAGTGGCAAAAGAAAGGGGAAGAGATAGGCTTGGCTCTGCCACAGGGTGCGAGGTGATTTATGGAGTGCGGCTTAGATGCACAGAAGTGACTGTCCTTTCCCTTAGCTGAGCAGTTGGGGCGCCTGGCTGCCATACGCGGGACGTGGGTTCAGATTCCGGTACTGCCAGTGATTTTCCTCTTGTGGAAGGACTGGAACAGGGTACACTGAGCCTCATGGTGCCAGCTGAGGAACTGCTTGACTGAATAGTGGCTCCGGGTCACGAAAACTGACAGTGGCCGGGGGAGTGCCTCTGTGCTACATCCAATGGTGCCACTGCCATAAAACAACACGGCGGGGTCGGTCTTTGCTGGTGGGTGTGCCAGGACTTGTGGCAGAGCTTATGTTACAAAAGTAACCAGGTTACTTGTGAAACGTTGAGTGACAGGTTGTGGGCATTCTGTATATCATGTTCCACACTGACACTATGAGGGATTTTGCAACTGGTGCTCGCTTCTGGTAGAACACCAAGTGTGAGGGGCTATGATCGATGTATAAAACTATTCGCTAGTGTTTTGGCCCCACCATTGGGGGGCATCTTCAAGATGAAACACTGGCAATACATTTTATACACTGTCCCATATATTATAATTATTAAATTGTAAGTAAAGTCTTTCAAAAATTAGAAAATCCTGCCCACTGGATTTGATAAGGGTCAGTGTGCCAGCCAGCAATCAGGATGTGGCTTTTAGGCAGATGCCCACACTTCACTAAGTGAATGTTGGAGTCCCATATCAGCTACATGATTTGCAAACATTTTGATAGCTCTCACTCATTTTCTCCTGCAGAAATTCTACACAGAGAGTTGGGCTATACGTATTTTGTCCCAGGGGAGTAATGGGTTCCATCAGGAATGGCATCTGGCAACTCCTTCAGTCAACCGTGCCAAATCCGTACATAACCATCCTGACCCTGTGCTGATGCGAGAGAAAGGCACAAGAAAAAGATGATGATATCACCTTTGTACACATCCTCATTTACCAGATTCAGTTCCTTGTTAACAAAAAGAATATATGTACACTGTATTCACAGAGAAACAAATATCTGTGCCAAATTTGAATGAAAGATGCCACCGCTTCCTTCCCTCTCCCCAAGCAAAAACCTACAGTAACATTCCATGTATGGATGTTTGCCTGCTTGTTATAATGTGAAGTAATATTACAGTTTTTCTTAAGCACTGACAAATTGGTAACTATCTACACCCATTCTGGAAAATGAATAGAATGCAATCATAACTTAGCACTCGGACATTTACTGCTTATACAAAGAGAGAGAGAGGGGGAGAGAGAGAGAGAGAGAGAGAGAGAGAGAGAGAGATTACAAATGAAAAAATGGCTAAATTTGTGTGTTATCATACTAATATGAATGTAGCACATTACTTGTGTCTCATGTAAATGCTCGCACTTGATCCTGCTTTGACATGCTTATCTTTAGATGTGTCATTCTCTGTTTAATAACAGCACCATCTCAAATGTTTGGCATTTCAAGCATGCTACTTTTGTTTCATCAGTTAACGTAATGTCTTTATGCACCATTTAGCTCTTTTGAGAGTGCATGGGAAAAGGGAGATGGAGTTGGAGTTGGAGAGGGAGAGAGGAGAGAGAGAGAGAGAGAGATGTAAATATATATATATATAAGTTACGATTTCTCAGTTAATTCTCGTATCCACAAACTGGGCAAGAACCATGAAGAAATTGGTGGGCACATGCTGCATTATGTTTTTAGTGTACTTTTTATTTATAGTGGTTAATGATACTTGTTAAATTGCATTGTGTGACCAAATAGTAGCATATACCCATGAAATTACAGGTTTAATGACAACAATCATAAAGTTGTACACTTAATGACTGTAGTTTCACCATAAATAGGGAATAGTTAATTAAGTATTCACAGTATCTGTGACTGAAATGAATTTTTGATATGTTTGAGTTGTTACTCCCAACCCGTTGAATACAGAGCAGTCTGTAAACTGCCACATTGTGAATAGTATGGTGTAGGGTAATGGTACTTTCCAACTCTGACATTGTACCAGACATTCAGTATCGCATACATACAATGAGATTAATGTAGAGTATGTTAACTGTAAGCTGGTTGACAGCTTCCTAGTCCTGAATCGGTGAAAGTCAACAGAAGTCATAAGGCTTCAGCCAGTAGTAATTTGTTTCTGGTTCCAGTACACATTACTCAGTACACAATTCACAGGAAGTTGTACCATTTTATTGTGGTGTCGAAGTTGTTTTGCTGTCGCAATGTTTGAATCTTTGCAGAACACTACAGAAAAAGAGCACCTGATCTTTTTTTTTGTCGTTTCCTTGTCCAGCACAGGGCCAATTTCAACACTGGCTAAGCAACAAACAGGGCTGAATTATATCTTCTGATATTTGTCCCAAATTCCCACATGAATATCCCTGCCTGCTGCACATCTTAATCCCAATAGTAGGTTTGTATTTGACCCATGAAGATTTGATGAGACTTGATGCAGTTTTACACTGTAGAGAAATTGTAATAGAGTGGGAAGAATATGGCCACACTATATTGTTAGTGAATTCATACCACAATGCTCAAGAAACACAAATTTCTGCACAGGAAGTGAGGAAAAAATAGCAAAATACACTGTGTGATGAAAAGAATCTTGACACCCCCAAAAACATACGTTTTTCATATTAGGTGCATTGTGCTGCCACCTACTGCCAGGTACTCCATATCAGTGACCTCAGTAGTCATTGACATCATGAGAGAGCAGAATGGGGCACACCGCGTCACTGTGTCATACTTCTGTACGCGAGATTTCCACACTCCTATACATCCCTAGGTCCACCATTTCCGATGTGATAGTGAAGTGGAAGCATGAAGGGACACGTGCAGCACAAAAGCGTACAGGCCGACCTCCTCTGTTGACTGACAGAGACCACTGACAGTTGAAGAGGGTCATAATGTGTAATAGACGTACATCTACCCAGACCATCACATATGAATTCGAGACTGCATCAGGATCCACTGCAAGTACTATGACAGTTAGGTGGGAGGTGAGATAACTTGGATTTCTTGGTCGAGCGGCTTCTCATATGCCACACATCATGTCGTTAAATGCCAAATGACACCTAGTGTGGTGTAAGGAGTGTTAACATTCGACGATTGGACAGTGGAAAAACATTGTGTGGAGTGACAAATCACAGTACACAGTGTGGCGATCCGATGGCAGGATGTGGGTATGGCGAATGCCTGGCGAACATCATCTGCCAGTGTCTGTAGTGCCAGCAGTAAAATCTGGAGGTGACGGGGTTATGGTGTGGTTGTGTTTTTCATGGAGGGGGCTTGCACTCCTTGTTGTTTTGCATGGCACTATCACAGCACAGGCCTACAATGGTGTTTTAAGCACCTTCTTAATTCCCACTGTTGAAGAGCAATTTCAGGGATGGCGATTGCATCTTTCAACACGATCGAGCACCTTTTCATAACGCACGGCCTGTGGCGGAGTGGTTACATGACAATAATACCCCTGTAATGGACTGGCCTGCACAGAGTCCTGACCTGAATCCTACAGAACACCTTTGGAATGTTTTGGAATGCCGACCCATCCTAGGCCTCACCGACCGACATCGATACCTCTCCTCAATGCAGCACTCCATGAAGAATGGGCAGCCATTCCCCAAGAAACCTTCCAGCACCTGACTGAATGTGTGCTGTGAAAGTGGAAGCTGTCATAAAGGCTAAGGGTGTGCCAACACCATACTGAATTCCAACATTACCAATGGAGGGTGCTACTACGTGTCTGGATATGTTTGATCACATAGTGTACAAAGGTCAAAAAGGTGTTTGACCCTCTTAAACTATGTGGGGTCCAACCGAGTGCAGGATCCAGTTACAGAGTTATGAATTATGTAACCTGCTGTCATGTCTACACAATAATGCGCCAAACTAGGGAGACGAAGACAATTTTTGTTGAGTCTAGGTTGTCAAGACATGGTTCTACCGACCACTGTGATGGTTGTTTTTGAAGTTTTTCTGTGCCCACAATTGTATTAATAATATAAAAAGATATGCTGTAATACAGTAATGAAATTGCTTACCTGTAGAATACAGCAATAATCTATCTCCAATCAATCAATCAATCATTTTAGATATAACAAACTTTGAGAATAGCCTGTTAAATTTATTTCTGACGCATGAGACATTCTCAAATTCATCTGATCTCTTGTATCAGAAATGGCTCTTTCAGAATATTACCCTCTATTGGATAAATTTCTGAGAACACCTGTGAAGTGGAGTGAGGCAGCTTTGTTGCATATTCCCCATATTCTTCAGTTTGCTCATTGAGGAAGCTAGAAAGGATACTGAAAAGAAATCTGGAAAATGAATTAAAGTTGATGGTAAAGAAATAAAAATTTTAAGATATGCCAACAACATTGTAATTGTGGCAGAGGCAGCAAAGACATTGGAAGGGCAGTTGAACATAATGAACATTGTCTTAAGAATCGTTATAAGATGACTTAGCTAAATCTAACACAAGAGTAATGGAGTATAGTGGTGGAACTAAGTAATGTGATGCTAAGGAAATGGAATTACAAAATCAGATGCTGAAAATGGTAGGTGTGTTTTGCTATGTAGACAGCAAAATACCTGATGATGGGTGATGTTTACATGCTATAAAAATATAGACTAGCAATAATAAGAGAGTATTTGCCTGGAGTGTAGCTTTATGTGGGAGTGAAATGTGGAGACTAAACAGTACACAGCAAAATAGAACAGAAGCTTTTGATATCTGTGAATGCTGAGGATTAGAGAGCTAGATCAAGTCACTAATGACTGGATACAGTTATATCACTATTTGCCCGGGATGGGCATACTATAACACTTCATTTGCTTGAGGCTATCTACTGTCCAATAAATTATACAAAAACTTGGGGATAATAATTTCGAATGACTGGCACATTGCATTTACTTACCTTATCTAGCCAATAAACAGTTTCCTTGGGTTTGGACTCTCCACAATCGCCCCCAGCTGTAACAAGTAATCAACTAATATTCAAGATGCTATCTTACAGATTATATCTTAGCAGATATTCATTTGAATGTTATACTGAGCAGTAAATGTTTAACAAAGTGAAAGTAACATCTGGTGTGCCCTAGGGAAGTACAGTAATACATCTGATGTCCTCAATATAAGTAAATAATTTATTTTATCTAGCAAGCAGCACTGTCAATTTGCTTACAAAAGACGGTGTTATCTGCAGGAAAGTATTGCAATTCATGATCATAAGAATGTGCTAAGGGACTAGTGTGAAACTTCCACATTGTGTGATGAAAATGACGTGTGTGAAACTTCTACATTGTGTGATGAATAGCAGCTGTCTTTAAATGTGGACTAATTTAAGATGATGACTATAATATACACGGAGTATCCAGTACTATTCAATTACAAGATGAGTGGAGAACACCTGGAGTAGTGTACATCATTTCAATATATAGGGGTTATACTAAGATGCAACATGAAATGGGATGATGAATGCAGAATTTGGATTTATTGGAAGGGTTATGAGGAAGTGTGGTGCTTTTGGAATGCAAATCACGTAAAAATACTAATGTAACTAATTCTAGTGTGTTGCTCCAGTGTTTGGAGTCGTCATTAAGTAGTCGTGACATGAAACATCAAACAAATTCAGTTTTGTGTTTCTAGGATTGTAAGAGGTCAATGTAGCTCATCCAGAAGTGTAACAGAGATGTCTGATAAATTTATAAAATTGTATTTGAGGATGATTGTGGAGCAATTGGCTGTCTCAGCCTTATGTCTCATATAGGGTACATAAGAATGTGGTACGGGAGATTAGGCCATGTACAGATGCATATAGGCCATAATTTTTCCCACACTGATTACTCAAATGACAAAAACTGCTAATATTGAGACAATGTACCCTCCACAGGGCACTGAAAATATAAATTAAGTAACAGTGTGATGATGAAATGAAACACATGGTGCATGAGTAAGCAACCATTTCAGAGATTACTAATCCAGGCATTAGTAAAATTGTGGCTCAGTGCATAGATTGCAATTTAGATTATTTTTGGAAGAAATATTGCACAATGCTGTTTGAGATGTGTTCCTTCCCCATATTGTGTACTCGTCAAGTCATGATGCTGCTGTTCATTAAACAGGATATGGCCTGCATTACACTGCATATCTAACCCTTGCATTTCAAACAGTGGAAACTCCAGGTAGGAATATAAACAATGTAGGAAAAGACAGAGTGCTACTTACTATAAAGCAGACACGTCAAGTTGCAGACAGCCACTATTAAAATACAATCACATGTAGCTTTTGGCCCAGCCTTCATCAGTAAAATACACACACACACACACACACACACACACACACACACACACACAGGGGGTGGGGAAGGGGAATTGATAATAGTGTGTTGGTGGCGGAGTGTGCAGGGACTAGAGTGCCAGCAGGTGCAGTGTCAGAAGGTTGTGGGGCATGGAGGTGGGGAAAAAAACGAACAAAAAAGGAGAGGAGCGGCCAAAGACAGGCAGACAAGTTGGCAGAGAATTGCAGACAAACAGGGTGGGAGACAAGACGGGGAGGAGGTGATAGGACAGAGGAGGTGAAAACTGTTGGGTGGAGGGCATGGGGACAGTATGTTACTGTAGGTTGAGGCTGGGATAATCACAGGAATGGAGAATGTATTGTAAGGATAACTCGCATCTGTGCAGTTCAGAAAAGCTGGTGGTGGAGGGGAGGACCCAGATGGCTTGGGTAGTGAAGCAGTCATTGAAATCAAGTGTGTTATACTCAGCTGCATGCTGTGCCACAGGGTGGTCTACTTTGCTCTTGGCCACAGTTTGGCGGTGGCCATTCATCCTGGTGGACAGCTGGGTGGTAGTCATACCAATGTAAAAAGATGTGCACTGATTGCAGAAGATCTGGTAAATGATACAGCTGCTTTCGCAGGTGGCCTGGCTCCTTATAGGATGGGTCAGACCTGTGACAGGCCTGGAATATGAAGTTCAGGATGGAGTAGGATGTTGTGCAGGTTGGATGGCTGATTGAACACCATTGCAGGAAGGGTGGGAAGCATCTCGAGCAGGATGTCCCTTTTTTCAGGGTATGATGATAGGTAACAAAAGCCCTGATGAAGGATGTGGTTCAGTTGTTCCTGTCCAGGTTGGCACTGTGTAACAAAGGTGACACTCCTTTGTGGCTGGTTTTTGGGGGTGTTGAGAGGATTGGGCGTGTGAGGGGAAATGACATGGGAAATCTGCCCGCAGACTAGATCTGGGGCATAGTGCCTGTATGTGAAGGCCTTGGTGTGTGTGTGTGTGTGTGCGTGTGTGCGTGTGTGTGTGTGTGTGTGTGTGTGTGTGTGTGTGTTTTAATTGTGCCTGTCTGCAACTTGATGTTTGTTCTTTATGGTTAGTAACATTCTGTTTTTTCCTACATTGTTAAGTCTTATATTTGGTCTGTCAGTGTATTGTCAAAATATAGTAGCTATTTCTTCTCTTACACATGATTTCCACCCATCAATGTGTGTCATGAGTGTGTAAACACACCTGTAACTGAATAAATATTAGCTCTCACTTTGCCATAATCCATTTGCAGCTAGCGACCTGGTGTTGCAAAGTACTTGTGAACCTATCCACTCTGCGTGTGTGTTTAATTTTGTTTTTCTCATGTGCCCCATCCTCCCATTTACTGTCTCTACTAGCACTCTGCACGTTACTAATACAACTCACTCCGTCACTCCAGTGAGCGACCTGAAGGCGGAGCTGAAGCGCCGCAACCTCCCCGTGTCGGGGTCAAAGCCTCAACTGATCGACCGGCTCCGGCCATATGTGGCCGAGCTGTGTGCTTCTCCGGGCCCTGCTCCCAGCTTCGCCGGTGATGAGTCGCAGTCACTTTCGGGTAAGGTGTCTAGTGTCAGGGGACGCAACGGTGGATGGGATGTTTTGTTAGTATGTGCAGGTACTATTTTTTTTGCTAGTAATACATTAGATGAGTTCGTAGCTTATTGTTGAAATTTTAAACCCTGGGAAATGTGCGAACAATGAGTCAAAAGTTATTAAGCGGGGGCTCATTTGTTGCAGGTAGCTTTAAGCAGAGCTGTTTTTGCTCGTCATCCCTATCTGCCAGTTACTTTGATTTCTCTTACGAATGAGTCACTGCTGAGTGATTCTCAAGAGTTCTGCACGAGTTGTGCCTCACAGTGATGTAAAGGTGGTAACAGGACTAATGAAGTTTGATCCAATCACTTGTAAAAACTTAAAAAAGATTACGCACACGTGAATTATTCTGTAAATTTGATCACCAAGATAAGCTGCTGCTTGAAGAATCAAGCCTCTGTATTTGACTTAAGTAACACTATGATGTCAGTAATAGAATAAAATCTGAGTGGAGAGACAATGGGGCTTGTAAAATGTACTCCTTGACGAACACGCACGAGCATAGTGTCCATGTGCAGAGCACTCGTGTTGCAGATGTAATTATTGAAAATTTGTACAACCTCTGCAAGGGGCACACTTTTATGAGCCTTCATCATTTCTTACTTGTGACCGATGTCTTTTGCCATAATATCTATAATGACATACAATTTTCTACCAGTGGATATGATAATAAAAGAGTTGCTCAAATTATTCGTTACTGTTGACACAATAGTGTTAACCTAAGTGAGTACATTGGCTTCATTTTTTATTTGCTTGATGGTGACTTGTGTGATTAAAAGTGGTAGCCAGTAAAGTTTGTTTTAAATGAGCAGTTTTAAATATTTACAGACTGTGAGGCACCAGCTACGTAAAATTGACAGGACTCAGCATAGTGTTAATTTCAAACTGAGTAAGTTGATCACTCCTGAAAGAGATACAGTTCAGCTGGCTTGTTGGTGTCATTCACTGGTGTGTATGGGTATGATTACCACCTGTGTTTACTCCATTGCCTCCCCCACACCACACCTCTCCATTGTATATTGCTAGTATTCTTTCAGCTCTGATTTTTCAAGATTAAAGCCTTTTCCTGCTTTAATTTTTGACAAATAGTGTTTTTGTGAGAAAATTATAGCTGATCATATGTGACATCATTTCTCTGTGATTTGTTGTATCCATAATGAACACATGTCTTTTGTACAATATGCAGAAATATAACTTTTGAAACCTGCTGTGGTAGAAAAACTGTTGTAGAGCCATCAAATAGTAATTTATCCACTGTTAGATTTGTATTCGTTTTGATACGGCATAGTGACCCAGAATAGTATTTAACAGTTTTTCATACAGAGTTTTTTCAGTTGTGAATTATAAATTTTTGTCCAGTGAAATACAACCTTTTAGGAAAAATGATTTTGTTTATAAATTAAGCAGTAATTACTCACTTTTCCAAATCTTTACCAAAAAAGGGAAGACAGTTCTTTAGCTGCCCACATCTACACAGTTTACACACCTTAAGTCTTTAATCAGAATTTGTCCTCTTCATTGCTTGCACTTTCTGTCTTTGGCCATAAGTGCCTCTTCCAGCCGCAGTCTACATCCCCTTGTTAAGTCTTTTTCTTTATTTTTCTATTTAATCGAGAAATAGTTTCAAAATTGTCATGTAACATGAAATTTTGTTATCAGCAGTTTTTATTGGTGACTTAAAGGATGAGTGTTGAGGTCTTGACTCGTGAGGACACAGACAGTTCCCTCTCCATCTTTAACCAGGTTTATAACTCATGGTCAGCTGATGCCCTAGTCATCTGCCACAATGTACTCAGTTGAGTTCAGCAAAGTGAACATTCAAAGTCTCAGGGAGCACCTGTGGTTCTCACACCAAGACAAATTCATAATTATGTAGTATGCTCTGTGTGCTTGAAAATGACTAATCTGTGTTCTAGTTTTGTGTTGCAGGCTATTTTGTTAAACATTAACATAGCTTTGATATAGTTAATTTAATGAGTTTAACCATCTTTATAGATCTTTGTGTAACTGATAATATCCTGCTTACTAAGTGTTAATTTCCCTCTTATACTGTACTTCCATAAATCCGGAGTCCTGGCTGAATTTCCTCTTTAATCCTGAAATGACTTATTGTCCACATCTCTTTCATCACTTTTGAGTGATTAAGGAACATCTGCTCCCAAAAACTAGGATTTATTTTTCTTGTTCTTTGTGTCTATATGTGCTGCAATTTAGTAAGTATTATTTTTTCTCTTTAGTGTGACTCAGGTACATATTGGAATTTATTTTTCTTGTCAAAGTTCTTTGAGCTTAGGAGTAACTGTAAAGTTATTTATTATGATAAAGTATATTGTCATTGAGCAAAGTGATACAAGAGTAATTTTCTTTTCGAATCTTCTTGGGAGATTTCTTTCAACATGTCAGACCAGGAATCAAATCCAGAACTATATTTTTGCAGGGGATACTCTTAACTACTGCACTATCTGGGCATGACTCTTCATTAGTGGGATACTGAACTTTGGCCTGTTCACATCAAATTAGTGATAAAGCACAAGTCAAATGATGCATTTGGAGAACTGAGTTTGCATTCTTGGCTTAAGTGTACAAGGTTCTTTCCAGTATTAAAAGTGAACATAAATAGTAAAACCTAAACTAGGGGCTGCCCTCACAACTTCAGCTGTTCCAGTACCTCACACGTATATTCCAAATGTCATATCTGGAGTGTAGGGCCTATTATGCCCAAAGAATGGGTCACGAGTTACGTGTGGGCAGCTCAGTTAGCAGGATCATTGCCTGAAATTACGAGAATCTGGCTGGGAGCCACAGTTTTGATCTGTAAGGACATTTCAAAACAGTACACATCCTGTTGCAGAGTGAAAGATTCATTCTGGGATTTTCTGGTTCTTTCTTTCCCCAGTTCGCATTTTTTCATATAGCTCATGCAGTTCCTTATTTCTGGCACAGCAAAACAATTTTATTTTTGACAATCCAAAGCTTTGAAGAGAACTTGCGTAATTGAGATTAGTCAGTAGAAAAGTGTGTAGTAATACTGTGTGAAGAGGTGTTCATAAACTGACATGACACATTTTTGAAAACAATTAATAATTACTGCTTACCAGGACTTAATGCAGACTTCAAGTTCCAGACACATAAGATGGTATTAGATGCAAATAACAGTAGGTGTACCCTGTCTACTAAGTGGAAAATGAGAGAGGAAGTTCTGGAAGTGCATTTCTGATGCTAGAGCCAACAAAACCGTCTGCCGATACGAATTGGGCGTCTACTGTCTGATACAGTACATAATCACAAGTATGAGAACTAAATGATAAAGTACAAAATTTAATTATTTTACATAAAAAAGCTTTAGTCACACTTAATGGAATAAATGCATGACTAGTACTTACCTTCTGGTGATGAAGTACTAAGTACTGCTGGTAAATAGATTTAATAGTAGTTTCCTCTAACAAATTCTCTTTTTGATACAATTAATAAACACTTGGGAAAGATAAAAATCTATTTTTTTTGTCTGACCAGCTGCCTATTTCCATCCATTTCTACTCTGTTATAAGCGTGAAAAATTTAAAAGTATTCGCAACTGTGTTAAAAAAATAAAACTAGAGAGATTTTGTGTACTTTTCAGGCATGTAGCAAAAGAGACGGAAGAGAAACCTCTCATTAAGTGTACAAGACATAGCCCGAATTTGTCGTTTTAAAGTTAACACTTACATTACCCAGGCCTCTCGACAGCTGATGCGCCATCTTCACCGGCGGACACAGAGTCGACGGCCGCACCCAGCCCACCTGGAGTCAGCGCGACCGGCGGTGCACCATCGCCTGCGCCGTCTGCTGATGTCGAGATGGAGGCGTGCGGCAGTCCCGCTACGCCGGCAACACCCGCTGCCACGGAGGACATCATCCGCGACCAGCAGCGGCGCATCGAGGAGCTGCAACGCCAGCTGCACCAGTCGCAGATGCAGTTGCAGCTGCAGAAGATGCGCAGCAAAGCAGCTGCGGCGGCGGCTGCAGCACAGACGCAGACCCGGGCGGCCGGCGCAGCGGGTACTGTTGCGACACCTGCCACTGTTTCGCAGCCCCAGAAGCTCATCCTGCAGCAGCACCTCCAGCACAAGAAGGCCCAGCAGCAGCTGCAGCAGCAACTACAGCAGCTGCAGCAGCAACAGCAGCAGCAGCAGCAGAGGCAGCAGCAGGCTCAGCAGCAGCAGCAACAGCATGCTGCCTTTCAACAGCAGCAGCAGCAGCAGCAGCAGCAACAACAACATCAACAGCAACAACAACAACAACAACAACAACAGCAGCAGCAGCAGCAGCAGCAGCAGCAGCAACAGCAGCAGGTATGTGAACGAAGTTTACAGTAGCCCATGATGAATGCAGTCTGCGTCAGTGTAAAACGGTGAAATATTGATTGTAATTTATTCATCTGTCAGTGTAACATTTTTAACCATATTAAAATGTAAGAAGCAAAGATTTTCTGTTTTGTTCTACAGTATTTATTTATTACTAACCAGTTTTAGCTTATTGGTCTATATGACCTGACGGGCAGGGTGAGCAGCAATCTGCACTGTTGGTATATTGGAAGGTGTCATTGTTGAGTGTCTGTGGGAGGATACAAGATAACTTAGACAAAATTTTTAGTTGATGTGATGAATGGCACCTAACTCTGAATGTAGGGAGAAGAAGAAAATTCCTGTAATGTTTGAATACAGCATTAGTAGTGTGCTGCTCAACATAACCACATCGATTAAATATCTAGGCATAATGTTGCAAAGTGATACGAAATGGAATGAGCAAGTAAGAATGATACTAGTGAAGATGAGTTACTGACTTTGTTTTACTGGGAGAATTTTAAGAAAGTATGGTTCATCGGTAAAGGAGACAGCATATAGAATACTAGTGTGACCCATTCTTGTGTACTGCTTGAGTGTTTGGGATTCCTACCAGGTCACACAGAAGGAAACATCGAAGTGATTCAGAGGTGGGCTTCAAGATTTTTTACCAGTACATTCAATCAACACTGTTTTGTGGACTCGAGTGGGAATCCCTGTAGGAGAGGCAACATTCTTTTTGGTGAACAATGTTGAGAAAAGTTAGAGAAGTGGCATTTGAAACCGACTGTAGAATGATTTTACTGTTACAATTGTACATTTTGTTTAAGGACATCAAAGATAAGATAAAAGAAATTAGGATTTGTATGCAGGCATATAGGCAGTTGTTTTTCCTTTGATGTATTTGCAAGTGGAGCAGGAAAGGAAATGACTAATACTTGTGCACGGTAGCCTCTACTGTGCACCGTATGGTGGCTCATGGAGTACGTGTGTAGGTGTAGTCAGGTAACAGCTAACTAATGTCCACAAAGGGCACAAGTGTGCACAAAAACCAAAGTTGAAATTCCGTGGTTTTCAAATTTTGATTTCTTGTGCTCTGGTGCTTTGCAGATGCTAGTCAGTTGCTACCTTATGATGGCCTAGTAAGCTAATAAGTGGTTAGTAATAAACAAAAACAAGTGGAATGAAACTGTATCCAAATCACTTGAATTCTTGTACAGAAGATACCTCAAAATTTACTACTAAACTGTTTTTAATAACAGTCATTTAGAAGTTTTACGTATTTTACTCACATTACCATGGTATATTTACAAAATACTTACTGTAGTTCACATGCTCTACAGAACAATATAGTTGAGTTTTCTTGTTCAAACTGTGACATTGTCATCCATGAGTATTTAGCGCTTTTCAACTGGCAGGGTAAAGTGAATCAAATCTCTGTGCTGAATGTTTTTATGCCCTTTATGTTTATCATACATTTTAAAAGCCATACGTTTTATCGTCTATGCATAGAATATTAACTGGCATTTCGAAACCATAGAATTTGTTGTGATGGATGCTGCAATTGTGCAGAAATTGGAAAGCATCAAGTGTATATTGGTTTTCGTAGAAGATCTCTTAAAGGTTCTTAAATTTTTAAATTTTTTAACATAGGGTGGCACATGTTCCTTTTTATTGAGGTCATAGAAACTGTGACAGTTTACTAAATGATAGTGCTTATGCATTTGGAAGCTGAAAGACAAATTGCATTGCTGCTTGCAAGGATTTTTGATGACCAGGTGAGCTGTATTTTCTTTGCCCCACACAATTTTAGTAATTCTTGGAGCTAGCAATGTAATGGTCCTCAGACAAATAGTTACCGGGTACACTCTGGAACAGGTGATTATGTCATGCACAATGCTGTGGACATGTACATTTACTGGAAATGCTGCCAGTGCTTTCACAACTTGTGCAAAAACCTCGTTGATCAAGCTATTCTTTGAGATGCAGAAAAAAATGATAATTACTGAGTAACAGATCCTGCTACAACTTTCTTTTTTTGGGGGGGGGAGGGGGGGGATTGAAATGTTCTCACCTGAGAGTGGTTACCAAATATTGCAGTGTGTGGGTGTGTGTTGTTCTGGTGAAAGGCAGCTTTGCATATTGTTCGTTCTGAATGACATGCCTGTTAAAAGTGTTTTGAGGATACGCCTTAGATCTTAGCCACAATCTTTGCACAGTAACATTCACTATTACTGTGCCTCTTATACCTGCTTGCTCACAGAACACAGTTGCGTTCATTTTTTTCTTGCGTATTAACCTTTGTGGGAAGATTGCAGCTTTGAAATTTTGAATAACACAACTGTACTGTTTGTTGCTTAATCTTCACACACACATAAGGCAGCCATGTTTCACTCTTAAATCATTATGGGAGGGCAGTGGGGGGTTCGAATGAATTCTCTCTCTCTCTCTTTCTGGCATCAATAAAAAGTGTGTGTGTAGATATAATTCTTAGTGGATATATCTTTTGACATTTTAAGCCTTGCTCAGTTTCTGATAATTCAATTTCTCTTTATAATTCAGCCCATTGCTCCCAGTTGTTAATTCATTCATTTCATTCACTGTTTCATTGACCCATTCATTCACTAACATTGTTCCATGTACACCTGCAAGAATCAGAACCTTCAAGAACTTGGAACAAGTCAAGGTATTCGTGAGCAGAAGTGAAGCAATTCTTCAAAAAATGAATCTGTAGACTGTATTTGCCAGTGAACTGTCACTGTACTGCTTAGTACTATGCCGGATGAGTGTAGCAGAAAAGGAAAAGCTGCTACTCTAGAAATAGCTGTTGTCTAAACAAACAATGGAAAATCCAGGATGGATTGTATCGCTGTACAAAACAGCCACTCCTCTCTTCTGTTAGTAGCTTAATATTTGCTTGATTGCATTGGCATTTTTTATAGAAAATAATTACTTACCTCAGTCACAACAGAAGTCTGTTTAAATTACAATGAACTTTGATGATTTGTAGAAGGTGTGAGTATTGAGGACATTTTTAACTTTCTTTTAGATATGTTTTTAACTTTCTTTTCAATTGAAAAATGCAGGAGCAGTGTAAGTAGGAGCAGTTGTGAAGATAGGCTTGATGCTCCTCTCATCATCTCGCACTTTGATACGTGTGGTGTCTGTGGATGATTTAGAGCCCCCAGCTAGCTCAAGTATCAATACAGAGAATGTGTCAGAGATATTAGAGTTCTAGGTGACAGCCACAGCTCATGATTATGTCAGGTGCAGCATCCGCAGCAAGTATGAGGGATGGCATTACCCTCTGACGAGTGTTTACCGGTATACCACAGCCCGGTGATTGTGGCCAGTCTCTTGGTAGTCACTGAAGCCTTACGCACATACCATTAGATAGCAGAAATCAAACAATGGAAAATCCAATATGGAATGTAACAATTTTATAAAAAGGAAAGTTGTCACTCACCATATAACGGAGATGCTAAGATGCACATAGGCACAACAAAAAGACTGTCACAAATGAAGCTTTCAGCTCATAAGACCTTCATCAAAAATAGATGACAGACACACACACACACACACACACACACACACACACACACACACACATACCTTGTGATCTTCACTGTCAGTCATCATCAGAACCATCTGTTTTGTTCCACTGGTGTACAGATTTCTGAAATATGTGAAACTTAGTTCGCTCGTGAAGACCCATAAATGCTGCGAAAGAAGCTTCTTAGTGTTACTTTATAATATCCTCAATAGATTTTAATATTTTATAAAAGCTTGCAGCCCCAACAAGACCACAGTTTTAACATAAACACGTCCACACCTTCTGCCACCCAAGTGCATTTAATCATTCTTATCGAAAGTGTTTGTCGATTGAGGTATTAAATCTGGAGGTGGGCTTTTAACTGATGCAATCACATTGTATTTCTTATGGTTGTAATTTAGATTATAATTCAGCTCCAAATTTCCTCTGAGTAAAACAATGTTCTTTGTTTTTATTCACTAGAAATTATTTCATACTCTAGTGCACCATTTGCCATGTTGCTACACTAATTTCATCATTAAATTCATACAGATCATGTCTGAGCTGCTTTCAACTGTAATTGCTCACTTACTTAACTTTGAAAAATGGCTAGTTTTCTATAGATGTGTGGTACAGTGTCACACTGCATTATACCAGTCATTTTTTTCTATTACTTGCAGTTCACATAATATGGCATTTACAAAATTATTAATGTGTTTCTGCTTGTACAGTGTTTAGTAACGATCTTAAAAATTTAAGAATTCTTTTAAACAAATACATGTTTTAAGATTTTTTGACTTACTCTGCATCCAATAGGTCCATTTCACTTAGGATCTCGAGAAGTAACTTCAGCATATTTATCTTTTTTGTAAATATGTATTACTTTTTCTTGTTTTATGACACGTTCTACATTGGTGAGACTCAGCATCTCCGCCATTAGATAGCGTAACACTTTGACCTTGCATGGGTAATGTTTTGTGATTTGGTCTTACCCCTGGATTGTGATATATGCTTAGACAACTCGGCTGCACTCTGGACTTATGTTGTTTATTAATTTTCCTTATGATCCCCACTGTGTGTCAAAAATTATATCTAATATGATCCAAAGAAACATATTGAAATCTACTGTTCCAGTACATGTTAACAACAATGTCTGAAATTTCCACCTTAGGATGGAGGATTAAACCTCTGAAATGTGTAGAGGAAATAAAATAAAATGTGACAAGTAACAGTAAACTTGTCCCAGTCACTATCAATAACAGTCACAGCAAAGCCTAACTTAAAATGTTTGGATTTAAAAGCTTAAATAACATAATTTCCAAAATAAAATCTTTATCTCAAATATATAGTTTCGAAGATATTGTAGACAAAAAATATGCTTATTTATAATTTGTGTAACCATCATTTTTGCTACTACAGTAACTTTGACCAGAAATCGTAGTTAGAAATACCTTAGCCTTCCGATTACATACACTTAGTCCGTCCAACGATGGATTCAAGAATAAAGTATAGTTGTATATGTCACAACTGAAATAGAAAGCTCCTCTTCAAGAGAAATCTTTAAGACAATTCATATTTCTTTTAACAGGTTATTAATGCCAAGGCAAGCCTTGCAGCCTTCCTCCAGAGTCAGAACAGCCATCACCAGCAACAGCAACAACAGCAGAACAACAACAACAACAGTAATCATAACAGCAGCAGCAGCAGTAGCAATAACAACAACAACAACAACAACAACAACAATCAAAACAGTAACACGAACAACATGCTCGTCGGTAGCAACTCTAGCAGTACAGCAAATGGCCAGAGTGCCCACCCACACATCCGCCGCAGCATCGTGCTGGACCAGCAGCAGGCAGCACTTGTCCTCAACCACATCAACCTGCAGAAGGTTGCTGCCGCGGCTGCTGCCGCAAGTGTCAATGGGCTCACGCAGCCCGGCCACCACAGGTACGGCACGTAACGAGTTCTGCTCACTTTGTAGCTTTTTTTCTTTATTTATTCAGCAGCTAGTTAACTGGCACTACCCAGGTGTGTATTTATTATTAACTTCCAGCATGCTAGAATAATTGCAGGTCACCAACTTCTGTTAATCAATTCAACAGAAAACCAATAAAAGTTGCAAATTTCACTTTTTTTATTTGCTCAATGACTAGTTTTGCGCTGGGAGCTGTACTAGTTGTGGGCTGGGAGCCATTTTTAAATCATCCAGATAGTTAAAATGGTATTTCTAAAAATATAAGAACCGTGTCGAGAAAAACATATACATATTATGAACTGCAAATGAACAGTTGTGATGCATACAGAATTATCTTTATTTTTGGAAACACCATTTTGACTATCTGGATAATTTGAAAATGGGAAAAAAGTGAAATTTCCAACTTTGGCTGATGGTTTTCCATTGTACTTGTATTTATACCATCTTGTATTAGATAGGAGAAGGAACAAAATCTGTATACAATTTGCTTTCAATTATTTTTATGTATTGCCCCAGGCATGCCTTTACCCCTCCTTAAAAGTGACATACTTTCCTTAGATTGTGGGACATGTTATACCAAAGTTTGAAATTTCTCCACGCATTCCAGAGTTGGATGGCTCAGGATTATAGGTACGTAACCCACATTTCTCTGGAAAAATGTGAGAGATAACGAACATGTATTTCTTTTATTGCGTATATAAATAAATAACAGACATATAAATCATTCAAATAATTGAACTACTAAACATTTTAATAATGATTACAGAAGGTTATGTATGTCTTGCCAAATAAAACTTCTTTGGTTTTTGCATATTTATTTCTATTGAGGGAGAAACTTCTTTGAAATTATATTTAGAGAAATGGATCTTTGTTTTCTTATTTTACAGCTACAGCCAACAAATGTTGAGCCTATTTACATTTTCCCCATTTGCAGACTTCTTTTGGTTTGTGATGTGTTTTTCCAGAACTGAACATGAGAAAAAGTGCCCTTAAGTCTTTTATTAACCACAAGTGTGGCTTCTTTTTCTTTGTTGATTGTGTCACAGCTTACAGCCATCTGTGTGGTACCTATAAAGGTAATCACCTTGAACTTCTTACTATCTTTGGAGGGTAAATGACAGGAGCAAAATTGCTTTAATGCTTATGTTTTGCCCTCCACAGGAATCACTGTCCAAATTAAGTATTCATTTAGTTTTAGAAAAATAGCTTATCTGTCTCGGTAAACTTGATGCAATTTCTTGGTCACCAATGGGTACAATACCTTCGCCTAAGACATATGTGTATCCCGTATTCAAAATATCATCACGAATTCCAAGGTTATGCACCCAGAACTGGCATTTATAAAAAAGCATACCTGTTGTTAGTACTAGAGAAGGTATAGTCCTCTCAAAGTCAAACATCAATACCGGGTGAGTGCCACTGCTTGATTCCCTTGCCTGGACATCTCTTGACTTATCTAATTGTGATTGCTGCAACTGGATATTATGCTCTTTTTTCTGAACCTTCTCACAAGGAATTCTGTTAATAATGAAATTTATCACATCACTGACTTATACCTTTTACTGGGTGATGAAAATATACATTGAACTAAGTATTAAAACTGTGCTGATATAGATAACAGTGATACAGGAGTAGTGTTCATAGATTTACAGTCAGGTTGATAAATGTTGCATGTCTTACACATATTCAGATGTGGTACAAGGTACTACTGACAAGTATCTTTTCAGCAGTAATGTAATTGTATGCAGGAAATTTCTTTATGAAACTGCCAACAGTAACTTCTTGTTCTTGGCTTGTCTCTTCAGTTCAATGCCAGGATTATAGTTATACCAGAAATTTACAGTGCGCCCTGGAAGAACTTACTGTATACATCACAGTCTGTCTGCCTCCATTTCACATTGCAGAAAGCGAGTTTGTATCATCACCTTAAAAGACAAATTTCCTTTTATGAATTTATTTTCATCTCTGACACTTTTTGTTCAACCCATTATTAAGACTTTTTCATCACCCAACCCGTTTTGCAATAGCTAGAAAATACTGGCTTTCAGTGTTTGTAAGATATTCTATCATGGTAATTTTTAGGACAAATATGGAACACTTTTAAATATGACTGTACTGGAATGAGCTTAATAATTGTCAACATATGCACCTAATCACTTTGTTGCTTCAGATTCCTCATGTACTTTTTTCACTGACTGAATTTGGTGCTCTTTTACTTCTTCCCGTGATGAACTGCTCTCCCCTAATGGCTCATAATCCCTGGTTGTCTGAATTAATAAATATTTCTTTCACCAAAGTTTATGTCTGTATCTGAAAATCCAAACATAACATAAAAAAGCAATTGCATAATATGCCTGACCCATATAATAATTTATATGATTATGTAACAAACTTATGATTGCATCCACTTGGAGTTTTCAAGCTTCAAACTTGTGCTGTACTTTTTTTGGAGTTCGTTTTCTTATGATGGTATCCCCACTAGATAGCACAGCAGTCTAACTTTTTAACTTTGTGGATTAGGGCCTATTGCTCTGAGCTATACAGTTGCACATGCCTGCCATCTGCTTCACTCCCCTAGATGACTTAGGGGAGTCGTATGGCATAGTATTTTGGGGAAACTTGTCAAACTGAGAAAAAGTTTTAAGAGTGCAAAAGCATGTAACAGGACTCATTTGTGGTGCAAATTCAAGAACGTCATGTAGAAACCTGTTTAAGGAACTGGGTATTCTAGCCACTCCTTCTCAGCATATTTATTCCTTAATGAAATTTGTTGCAAATAATATGTCTCTATTTCCAACCAGGAGCTCAAAACATAGTATCAATACCAGGACCAAGGAGCATCTGCATAAAGGCCTAAAATTACTTACCTTGGTTGAAAAAGGGGTCCAATATTCAGGAACATACATTTTCAGTACATTGACAGCAACCATTGAAAACTTGGTTTCAGATAAAGCACAATTTACAAAGAGTCTGAAAGACATTTTGCTAGCCAACTCCTTCAACTCTATAGACGAATATCTTAACAGGGACTGTTAGACCAGCTTAAGTAAAAATGTCTGCTCCATTCCAGTTTTGACAGCACTAGGTCACAACAGCGGAGATCAGGTTGTTGTGTATGATGAAGTTATTAAAAGTGTGTAACTGTGTTTCATTGTGACAATGTATTAATTTTGTAAATATTAGCAGTTCCAGTTTTATTCACGTATTTTGACAGTTTCTTCACAAATGATCAGGGAAGTGAGTCTTATATTTTAATGTTATAGTGTCTTTTACATTATACATTCTGATATGTTCCACATGCATGAGAATCATCTCATTTTTCTGTCTATGGAATGAAAACTGAATCTAATCTAAGTCTCAGTCCCTTAATACTTTTATCCAGGTAGTGAACAATACGTGTATAGGTGCTGGTGAATCATGAGCTACTGTGTCAGCACATGCACCAGCTCTGCGCTGATTTTGTTTGGTTGGGGAAGGAGCCAGATTGGACATATAGTTACTGCCCCTGCAGTCACACCCCCTGTTTGACACAGTTCAGAAAATGTCAAGTGAGCTGTGAGTGCCCTATTTGGTGATGAAGAAAGTAGGTGGTAAGAAACTTCTGACCCATCAGAGCCATAAAATTGTGTGGAACATACACAAGTTTGTCAAGGACAAGGCTGATCTAAAGCAGCCCATAAATTTGAGATGTGTTCTGTCACATGTTGCCAAACGGGTGATTGACAAGAGAAACCTATGTCACTTATCACAGCGAATAAGAACAATCATAGAGAGAAACTGAAAGCAAAGTTGATGATTCATGAGTTATTTGGAATATGATATAAGGCTTCTACAAATTGGTTGCTGAATGCCCAACAATGAGCACTTTACTTACAGTGTTAAAATAAGATAAACAACTGGGAGCTTCTGTGTTCTACAAAGAGAGTCTTAACATACTGGGACTCAGTTATAAAAGAGGTGGCTGAGATTAGAATGAACAGCAACAATTTCAACAGAGACCACGACTACATACTGAGTAGGGTGTGAGCGCAGGCTTCGGATGTCAGAAAGAAGGAACATAGGATGCTTAATGCTTGTAGGAGGCAGGAGCGGTAGCTTCAGATGTGGCACCGGCCCTTTGTGTCACCTGACGTCACTCAGTCTTGCGGCGGGCCGGAGCTGACCAACTCGCCTTCTGCACATGCATCGTTTCGGCCCTCTCTGATTGGTGTTAGCAGCTGTAATTCTAGGTATGTAAGTGGGAAATAGTGGCAGTCCCAGCAGTCAGTGGTTTTACTCCTGACGATGATCGTGGAGCTATCCATCAAAATCTCGAGAATTTTATTGGAATTGACACGGCTTGAAAACCGAGAAGATTTTATCCAGTCATGCCACTGTAAAATACTCAGAGGACACGTTGGTTTACTTTTTATTATGTATGTCATTGGCCTATTTCAACCTTTAATGATTTTCAAGCAATTGAAAACAATATTATAAACAACAACAACAACAATATTATAAAAAGGATAATTGCTACTCACCATATAGTGAAGATACTGTGTCACAGATAGACACAACAAAATGAGATTTCATCCAACAGGGCCTTTGTTGAAAATAGACCGCCCCCCCTCCACACACACACACACACACACACACACACACACACACGCGCAAATGCAACTCTCGTACACATGACCATAGTCTCTGGAAGCTGAAACCAGTTGAAATAGGCCATCCACATGGATAATAAAAAGAATACAGCCTACCTGGACCATGACTTGATTCTCAAATCTCTTGCACTAGCACCACATGAGTCAATGTCACGTATTGTTTGCACTTCAGCGTATCTTGAGGCTGTTGGAAAACAAGTATTGTTTATGGAGCCCTGCCCTTCTCAATTCTTCAAAATAAATCTGAATGTTACCTAAATCGTCAAAGCTTCATCTCTAAATGTAAGACGACCCCTATACACTCTAGTGAACAACATAAAAATGTTGACCTCAGCAGAAATAATTTAATCTGCAAATATAAGACAACCCTATATTTTTTGAATGACGAATATGGGAAAAAAGTCTTGTCTTACAATTGGGTAAATATGGTATTTACAAAGTGGAACTATTACCTTATTAAAATATAAAACTAAAGCAAAATGCCAGTTTTCAAAAGAAGTATGTTACATTCACATTGGCCGATTCAAATAAATCATAGAAGAAAAGTTTCATAGGAAAGGTGAAGAAGTGTGTGCCTTCACAATGCCGTCACATTTCTAAATCGAATGAAAATTATCTTCCAGTGGAACAAACTATTGACACAGTGTACAAGCTGATGGTTCTAATAGCAATGATAACAATGGTGGAAGCAGCGATGATGCTGAAAATTATTGCCAGACCACTTGTACAGATGACACTTACGTGTGTGGCACCAATGGGCACATTTCAGGAGTGTGCTGCCTGACAATGTAATACTTTTGAGATGGGTAGTACGAGCCCTTGTGCACGTTGTCAGCCCCATGTGGATACTTTTTTCTCCTGATGTGCAGTTTGTAGCAGATGCTGCTGCACCTCACTAACTGTAAGAAATTTGTTTGAAATTCCGTCAGTATTAGCAGGACCATACACATTTGCATATCTTTGCTGGAGCCCAAGATACAAGGAATGACCAAGATAACAATGGAATGTGGGCAGAGGATATAGAAACATGCAAGAGAGACATGGATGGCTATAACTGAAGACATTATAATGTGTGGAAAAGTCTAGAGGAGGCTGTTATCTAGAAGTGGATGCCAGCCAAGTGGCTATTTTTCCTCCTCCTCCTCCTAATGATGATGATTACAGTCATCAACTGATTTCATCTTTATGAAATTGTTCTTAACATACCACTGATCTGTTTCCAGAATATTGGAATTATTTATTAATACTCATTTCAAGCACTAAAGTTCATTAGTTAAAAGTAGATCCCAATATTGCTGACAGTATTTTCATGGTATACCTGATCATGTTAACAGTGGATGTAAATGCTGGCCTAAAATTACTGTGATTGTCTGTCCTTATTATTTCATTTTTATGCACTATTTTGTTCTTAGGATCTGAAGAAAATGCTGTACTAATACAAAGCAGAGGCAGTATTTACACAACTCAATATTTTTCTAAAACTGATGATTTCTCGTTTTACAGGACCGCATCATTACCGAACTTCTTGGGCTCGTTTGTGACACAGCAGTCATCTATGGCTGATGGAAGTGTCAAAGTAAGTGTGACACAGGCAGCACCTACAGAAGCCACAACGGCCGCTTTCATCATTCCAAAGGTCCCACCGCCGCATTATGACGAAGCAACGAAACATATCGAGGTATGTGTTTGTTACAGATCCGAAACTATACCATGTCTTTTGGTGTCTCTACATACGCGTATGTACCCCACAAGCTACGGCAGAGCACATGACAGAGTGTACTGTTGCTAACCATTCCCTTCCCTTCCCTTTTCTGTTCCACTAGCAAATGGAGCAAGGGAAATCTTATTGCCTGTCGGCCAGTGTATGAGCTGTAACCTCTATTATTTTGTCCCTGTTGTCCTTTTGTGAGGTGAAGTTCAGAGGCAGTACACTCATTCTGTAGTCTGCTGCAAATGCTGATTCTCTAAATGTTCATAATAGCATTTCATGACACTCTAGTACCGTTTGAATCAACTTGTATCGAATCTAGCAGCATGCCTGCTTCAGTGTGTTCCACTTTAATCTAACCTGGTCAGGTCTGCACAACATTCTGTACATGGTCTTCTTTATAGAAACACTACTTTTTCCAGAATACTGCCAATAAACTATAGTTAGCCATTTTCCATTCCTACAACTGACCTTATGTGCTCATCCCATTTGCTGCCATTTTGATACTTTACACCTAGATATTTAATTGAGCACCATACTTGTCAGTGAAGTACGGGTCTTAGAAATGTAAGGATATTTGTTATGACATCAGTGTAAAGTCAGAACAGACCTGACCTCCTGGACATACACTGCAGCTGTTTGTTATACAAACACAGGTTATTCCAGAATGCTGATATTTATACAAACATCAACTATTCAAGAATATACCATCATTACAAATATAAGATATTTCAAGAAACTTTCAGCAACGGTAAATACTAAATGACAAATAATTTCTGGCAGATGAATTCAAACTGTCCTCCCACAGCATGCCAGCTAACAAGCTAACCACAGTGCTATGCTACAGGTGTTAGCTCACAAGAGTTTGTCCTGTAGCATTTGGGAGTACACCATCTGTCACATTATTAGCAATACTTGGATGCATTCATTGGACTTAGTAATTAGACAGCAAGCTGCAGATCTTTTAGATTACAAAATATAACTTTTATACAGAGTGCAGCATGGGAACTTCATTATTGGAAACACTCGGCACACAGCAGCCGTCACTGATTGCTGTGTGGGTTTCAGTTCAATAAAAAGTGTGAGACTTAACGTTTTCTTTAAGGTTAGTTTAGAAGCGATCGTGAAATGGGCAAGAGAGGAGTGCGCGTTCATCATTGTGGCCTACTTTTCGAATGGATATTCCGTCATCAGAACTCAGCGTGCATTCAGGAAACAGTTCACCATCGCGCCTGCAGGTCGTGTTCCTGATAGGAAATCAATTGTTATGTGGGTGGACACCTTTAGAGATACTGGAAGTGTGCAGGAAAAGAAACCAGGATCTTCAAGAACCACCAGACCACCTGAAAAGATCGAGAGGGTACGGGTGTCAATTTTAAATTCCCCCAAGCGATCTGGATGCAAACGTACAGCTACCTTTGCAGTTTCTGAACACACAGTGAGACAAATTCTTCATGATGAGTTGAAATTTCATCTGTTTAAACTGCCAGTGGTGCACACACTTCATGCATGTGATTTTGTTTCACGAAAAAATGAGTGTGAGGCCTTGTTTGACGAGCTGCCTCAAGACGCCTTAGTGTTCTTCAGCAATGAGGCACTTTTTCATTTGTCTGGCTGCATGAATAAACAGAATATACAGTACTGGAGTGGCACAAACCCCTGAGAACATCATGAGCAGCCCCTGCATACAGAACCTGTGACTATTTTGTGTGCACTATCTAAAGATGGCATTATTGGCCCGCCGTTTCTCGAAGAGAGCGATAAGGCAGTGACAGTCACTTTCGAGCATTATGTTCAGATGATTGAACAGTTCCTACTTCCAGAACTTGAGGAAATGGATGTGGATGATGTCTGATTCCAACAAGATGGCGCCACAGCACGAACATTGATGACTGTGTTGGGCGAACTCTTCTCCGATCATCCGATCATCTCACCTCTTTGAGGGGCGATCTCCAGCGGCCAGCACGCTGACCGGATTTAGTGCCGTGGACTTTTTCTTATGAGGCTTTTCAAATCTTTGGTGTATACCAATCATCCACAGACCCTGGCTGAGCTACAGAACAATATTCATGTTGCTATTGCCGACATTGACAGAGACGTATTGGAAAAAATGGACTGAAACTTCAGATTTTGACTCTCCAAATGCATTGAGCAGAACGGAGGCCACATTAAAGATATCATTTTCATAACTTAATGGAACAAAACTTTAGATGTTACTCTTTGGAAAGAAAGAATAATTAAAATGATGTGTCTAATACTTTCTGATTTATGATTTTAAAAAAATAAGGAAGTCCCTGTGCCGCATCCTGTTGTAGGACAGTTCTAGTAGAAATTAAATACTTTAAGAGTAAAGGGAACCCATTCACTAAAATGCATTAGTCTTCAGTCAGCAACAGGTACACACTCAAAAGAAAATAAAGAAAACTTGCTAGCTTTTGGGAGTCCCAGCACTGCAGCCATGCAGGTGAACTAGGGTATTGTGGGGGTTGTGCTGGATAGGGTGGGTACAGGGAGGGAGGTGCAGAGGGCAGGGAGTGGGTAACTAACAGCTCAGAGGGAGGCAGCCAGTGTACTGGCTAGGAATGTGTGAGGGAGGGATGGCAGGCGCACAGGCCAGACACACGATGCACGGGTGTCTGAGCTGGTTGGTAGTGGCGCACGATGAAGCTGATGTGGAGAAGTGAATTGGGAGGGGATGGTGAGACAGAGAAAAGGGAAACTTGTGTGTGGTGGGTATGGGGATGGGGTAATGGAGATTGAGGCCAGGAGGGTTACGGGAGCAAAGGATGTGTTGCAAGGAAAAGTCCCATCTGTTTAATTCAGAAAAGCTGATGCTGGAAGGAATGATCTGGATGGTCCATGTTATGAATCAGCCATTGAAATAAACCATGTTGTGCTCAGCTATGTGTTACACTACCTTTGTGGTCAACTTTGTTCTTAGTCACTGTTTGCTGATGGCCATTAATTCTGGTGGACATAAAAAGCAATGCAGTGATTGCAGCACTGTTGGCTGCTTTCACAGGTGGCCCTGCCACTGATGGGATAGGATAAACCTGAAAAAACTGTAGTGCTGGGTGGATGGCTTCTACAGGTCTTCCACCTGGATGACACCTGTGGCAAGGGATTGGATGTTGTGTAGGTTGGGTGAGTGACAGAACATAACTTTAGGAGCGGTTGTAGGAATCTTGGGTAGGATGTCCCTCATTTCAGGGCCTTAGTGAATGGTATGGTTTAGTTGTTATAGTCCGGGGTGATATATAAAGCCTTGGTGAAGGGTGTGATTCAGTTGTTCCTGTACATGGTGATAGCGCTCCTTCCTGGATGATTCTTGGGGGTGGTTGGGGGGTTATGGGTGTGGGAGGATTGCGCCTGCACTAGACAAGGTGCTTAGGGTTTTGGGGGGCTAGGAAGGCTTCCTCAAGAGGTCTCAAAAGAGGTTACTGAAGGCAATGGCTTTTGTTCACAGTTTCCAGTCACTATCAGCTGTGCTCGTGGCCCTCTTGGAAGAATGCACACCACTTGGAGACATTGCTAAGGTCCATACAGTCATCCCCATACACGCCACGCATGCTCCTATGAATTTCACTTGGTTTATGCCCTTTGTCCCGGAAGTATCGAACTATACTTCGCTGCTCTTCACGAGTTGATGACAGTGACATGTATGTCATGTATGTATCGAAGTTCAGGCTTCTGTTGCTAAGAGCTGCACTTGAAAACAAAATACCCTCTATTTTATTGCGCAGACTTCAAACAGTATCACTGTGAAATTTCAACATTCCAGCTACAATAGCAAGTGGGGCGGGGGGATTATTGTGTGTCACTTTCCGATTCCCTCTTGTATTCAGACAGCAGGCCTTCCGTCATCTTCAGGTGATACCCATACAATGAGCATCTTTGCTCCATTTCTCTGCTGCCCTTCCTTGACTACCATGGCGGTATTGTTATTTGTTATGACATTGCATACTTGCAGCTGATACCTGCCATGTCAGTTGCCCCAAAACTTAGATTCTGGTGTAGGTGTTTTGACCAAAAATGCCAGCTTGCATCATTCTAATTGTAGTCTAAAGTGTAAAGGAGTCACATTTCATTGTGAGGTAACGTGCGAGTTGTGGCACCATGGAAATATTAAATGTTTGGAATGGGGGCGGCCGCACAGGATGCTCGTCAAAGCCGGGCGCTTGACAAGCCGGGGCTCGGCAACAAACACGTAGTGGCAAACATTAGGCGGACGAGAGGGGTAGCCCCAGCACATGGTCCAGCTGCATGGCTGGAATTTTGCTGTGACGAGGACGGTGCTTTGTGTTGATGAAGGAGACACGCTGGGAGTGCCAAAGGTGGCGGACTTTGTGAAGCCTTAATGGCCTTAATGGCAGACATTTCACAGTTCATATAGAAATTAATAGTAGCCAGATGAATCATGATACCTCAAAAAGAAACATTTTTCCATTCCCAGCAACAAAATCTTCACTGAACAGAACAAGACATGAGACAACTGAAATTGTGAAAGAAAAAGCAACTGAGATGATGAGCATGCTATCGGAAGAGAACTTCAAACACAGCTTTGAGCAGTGCAAAATTTACAAGGAGCAGTGTAACTGTAGTAGAGAGGAATATTTTGAAGGGGATAATGTAAAACTTGTGAAGAAGTAAAAATAAAGAATGTTATATATTTCAGCCATGCCTTGTACATAGCACACCCTCATTTTGTGAAGGATAATGGCAACTGGAGCTGTGGAGAAACAAATCAGTGTGGCTTTTCTGAACACTCAGTGTTCCACAGTGCAGTCTGCTGTGCATTTGACTAGGATGCCCAAAAACTGGAGTTCACCACACTCTTACACATTGGTAGCGAATCTGATAATGAAGGCACAGAGATTTCAGATGTTGGAAAAACTCCTAAAGCCTTTCACTCAGTTGTGGCCACACACAAATTTGCGATCAACTTATTTGATTATGTAAATGTTTGCATCTGGCTGGACATCTGAGAACAATACAGACAGATGATTTACCAGGAAAGCTGAAGATCATCCATCTGCCCTTTGACCTCCTAGCTTCCCATTTGTAGCACTGCCTAGTGTGCTGTAGGAAAGAACTCAGCTTCTTTGTGGAGAAGTAAATGATGCGCATTCTCCTCACACAGTAAAAAAGTAAAGCAGTCGTCAATCTGAAGATTGTTTCAAACACTACATTGCTTTACTAGGCACAGTCCTGATGGAGATAGTATGCTGTTGCCTTCCTATACTCAGAGATGAATACTATTAAAAATTATACCAGTATTTTGTGTAATTGTGCTGCTATGTAATGAATTATCTTAATGTGTTTGAGTTGACTGCAGCTGAGTGTGGTTCTAAGCCATTTTACATGCTCGTACTAACGTATTGTTTAATATTTCCATTGTATGTGAATCACTATGTGCCTCACTTATTTCCAACACTTTATTTACTGTGTAGTATAATGAGTTCAAGATTCTAGACAGCACCAGCTCCACATGTTGCTGTGCTACCTGTTAGTATATGGTCATGGCTAAGTTGGAATGATGAGCCAGTTACCTGCTGTTGCCGCGGATACTTATTCCTCCTAGTCTTGTGCCAGGCAGGAGAAATCATGCTTTGCAAGTGACTCCACTAATTCAAGTAACTCCGTGTAACTGTCACCTCCACCCCTAGAGGTTACGTCATCAGGACTGCTACCAGTCACCCTACTGACCAGGAAAAAAATTAATTCCACTATAATTTTGTCCTTGTTATTATTTTTACTTTCACATGCAAACCTCACCCCAAAGTTTGCAAGGGAATGTCTTACCTGATTCCCAGTGGTACTTTTTTCACACAATAAGTCATATCTGTACCATGTTCTGTTGAAATTACTCTAGACATTCCAAAAAATTGCAGTGCACCTCATGTGCACACACATACATTCTCTCTCTCTCTCTCTCTCTCTCTCTTGATTAACATAAAAAGTAAATGTTTTGTGTCCCACCTGATTTACTACACTGTCCCACCTGATTTACTACACTGTCTGTTGAAATTCACTGATATAAAATTTTGATAAAAATATTGGCAGCTTCATCAGGTGAGTAGAGGTGTGTGTGTGTGTGTGTGTGTGTGTGTGTGTGTGTGTGTGTGTGTGTGTGTTTTTTTTATTCTATTATTATACTTTATGCGATAGTCGTAATGTTTTGGAGGACAGTCGATAAAATGATTTCTGAATGTATTTGTACAGGATGAGCACCAGGCTGCCAAGCAGAGGCACGTGAAGAGCCAGATTGTGGACGACGTGTTAGAGATACTCATCAAGAATGGAGAGCTGCCCCCTAGTGCGGCCCAGGACCCGGCTACGCCAACTTCGGGACCTGCCGGAGCCTCTTCAGAGCCCCCCCAGTTCCTTTCTGTTATCGACACAGCTTCGCCTCCACCACCACCTCCACCCCCGCCGCCACCACCACCGCCTCCGCCACCACCTCCAGTGCCGCACGTGTCCGGTGATGCGGCAGACTTCCGTGACGAAGATCTGGATTTCCTGCTGGAGGAGGTGGCGAGGCCCTCAGGTGTCGTTGACTCGGATGGTGTGGAAGCTGACCTGGGCCTGGCCCTTGACCTGAGTGTCCTCGATCCTACAGACTTTGGCGCACTCGATTCTGATGCTGAGATGGAGGTGGCTCACCCTCCAGACGCCGTGTCCATTTCTTCGGCCGTCCCAACTGCCGATGAGCTCATGGATGTAGACGTCCCGGTGGACATGGACGTGACCGATGTGGACTGGTTGGATGGCCTAGTGCCACCTGCACCTGCCGATACAGACGTCCCGTCACCGCCACACGTTCCGACTCCCGTCACCACACTTTTCCCGGGTCCCTCGACGGTGTGCGGGAGCACAGGATACGATCCACTGCTGTCGGATACGCGGGACCCATTTGACCTGTTTGGGACGGAGGACGTGGACTTCAGAGTCACGGGCGAGCTTGGGTCAAACCTGTCGTGGGACCGCCTTGACTTTGCCACGTAATCGTTGCGCAGATAGTACCGTAGTCTGCTAGCTGCAAAACAAAATACCACAGTAATTTGGCAATATTGGATGGTGTCTAAATTGTTAAATTATTTTCTTGTTCTGTGCCACTAGATTGTAGGTTGAGGTTTGAAAGTGTTTGAATTTTGTCTTTTTCCCAGAGCTTCCCAGTTTGTCAGATGCTCTCCCCTTGCCTGTACCCATTTCCCATGTTTGTATGATGGCAGGAATGTGTGGTGCCTAAGCCATTGTGATTTGTAGGTGCATTTGATTTGACAGAAGATTCCTGAGTAAGTGGGTGCAACAGTAGAAGGTGCCGAAACATTTTTTTCAGGCTGTTGAGGCTGAAGTGCAGTGACAGTGGGTGTTATTTCTTGATCAGTGTGGTGAAATTTGGGTGGTAAAGATGTTTTTGTGCTTCACATGTTCCTGCACAATGTGTGTTAAGTAGATTATCAGTGTATAGAACAATTGTGGAGCAATTGAGACTTTTTGTGTACTTAACATGTTGATATAGAAGTAGCAGTGTTACAAGTACTGCTGCCCATGTAAAGCGTTGTGTGCACTTTGCGTTACTTGTTATTCTTAATTTTTTGTATTTGTTGAAGGTGCAAGCTTGTGTGTGTGTGTGTGTGTGTGTGTGTGTGTGTGTGTGTGTGTGTGCGCGCGCGCCCGTGCGTGCTTGAGTGCGCGCATCCACATACAATAGTACTCGTGTGCACAACTGTATGCATGAGGTTGAACATATCCAAATGTTTGTTTTGTAATACTGTAAACAACTGTAATATCGTGTGTTCCTATTTGTAAATGAATTTGGTGCTTATTGTACAGTGTGTATGTGCAAATACGGTAGAAGAAATTAGCCTCATGGCATTTAAAATGTGCTCACTTTTCTATAAATGTGACTATTTCATAAATATGAAATATTATTTAGTATTTATTCTTTATGACCAAGTCACGGATAAAGATATATATAAATCTTACTCCAGTCTGTTACCCTGATTGGAGTGTGTATATCAATGAAAGCTGAAAAAAATGTTGGGTTATGCAGATTTATTTCTGAATATGTTGTGTGTTAGTTTTGCAAGTGAGAGTGAAATAACAAATGACCACTGATAATGGTTTTCAAGTGTAATGCTATTTATATTCTCGTGTTGCCATTCTAAAAGCCTTTGTGATCCAAGTACAGCAGCTGTCTCAATCACAGTATCTTCACAAATGCGCAGCAGAATTTCTTCACACTAAGCTCTGCAATGTGCCGAAGCAAATGGCATTGGAAGCCATTACGAGAAAATAAGTGTCGCCATCTGTGAGTGACTTGAGTTCAGCAGTACTTTATATATATACATACGTATATATGTATATACATACACACACAGCTCTGTGGCATGTACTGGTTGCATTCCTAATGCAAGAGCATTGCTCACATTATAGTTTTTTAATCAAGATGGAAACTTAACTCTGCGTTGTGATGCTGTCTTGATACATACTTAATGTTTCCTGTGGTTTTTAGTGACATTCCATGTAAAAAAAAATTAAAGTTGTTTTCCCCAGGCCTAGTTTCCTTCATTCTATCATTTAAAATGTGTGTCAGTAGGGACAGACTGTGGACAAATTACAAATCCTGCTATGTAATTTATAAAGTATCTCTGCAAAATACTACTTTGTTTACTACATCCATTATTTTTATTTGTCAAGTTTTATGGAATGTATCTCCGAGTGACACTCACCCTCTTTATTGTTACATTTTCAGTGTTATATTTTTAAGAATTTGACAGCAACTTCATTCACTGAAGTGTGCTTGTGTAGTTCCATTGCATGACTAATTAAATCCAAACCATTCGTTACACATTCCAGAAAGTCTGAACATATCCGGAAAAGGATTGTAGGGTCTGCATGGAGACACATGATGTGGACCAATTTTAGGGCAATATTGCAGCCTGTACGTTAATTTTGGATTTGTCCAAACCGTCTCAAATTTTTATTTGTTTTCGACTATCAAAAATATTCTGTCATGCTAATATACTACAAAGTGTTCCATATCGTCAGTCTGTCCAAAAATGTGTGTTGAGAAGAGCAATTGTATTCATTTGTAGATAACAACCCATAAAAAGTGAAAGAAAGAAAGTCCAGTTACATGGGGAAAGAATTCTTGTGATGCAGACTAGCTAGTTTTGATTCAATAAAGTTATCTGGGCTTCCTGTGTTTAATGTTCCTGAGGAATGATATGTTGGGATGCAGTTCTCACGGTCACAAAGACTGGATGGTGACAATGTATACACACAGAAGTGAACAATACATTTCCCACAAACTAGTGGCATAGTTCATATCTTTTCAGTTTTTATTTTTTTAAATTTAGAGACTACAGGTAATAGAGAATTTTCACATGCAAGCTCACCATTCGGTCATGAAAGATTTCACATTATTCATTTTTATTTTTGTGAATCTTCAGCATATGTATTTGCCTTTACTTCTGTGATTAGCTTTTCACAATGTGTTGGCTATGTCAGTGTGTTTTTTCATTTGTAAAAGAACAGGGAAAATTGACTTTATTTTTTTTTTCTTTTTTCCCTTTCAAAATCCACAGCTAATGTATTCTTAACATGTAGTTAAGTGCTAACTACAAAGTTAGTTGTACAGAATGGTCTGCGAGAATCACTTTTATGTTTCCCTCACCCCTAATTAGAGCATTCAGTTTCACAAAGTACTGTTGCAACATTAGCAGATTTGTTTGAGACTGTCTGAACAGACGTGAAGCACAAAATATAAATTTGTGGACTGCATATTTTCAGTATCCAAATTTTTGAATTGGGACCATGCAGAGGAGTTAAGACAGAGTTGTTATTTAAAATGTTCTTTATTTCAGTGCTTGAAAAAAGCTTTATTTATGGATATTGTGTGGTGTGATGAAATAGTTGCAGATTAGAGTTTATTTTCAGTAAGTAGCTGTGAGAATGTGAAGAGAAGTCGAATGTGTGATACCCATTTTCTGAGTGAGGAGTATGTTAGGGTTTCACAAATTTTTCCAGTAAATTTGCTATAGATTACTGCATACTTTTTTGTTTTTTCTCCTTCTCCTGGCAAGAAGTTACAACTAACTCTTGTCTCGTAGGAGGAGACTGGGCTGATTTCTTTCCTTTATACAATACATATGTTTTTAAAATGTAAATATGTTAATATTAATAACCCTTGTAACTAGGGTTCATTATGGTCAGTTCAAATAAAACTGTGTATTGATTTGGTCTGCTTTTCATTTGTGGTTTCAGTTATTTCATGTAAGCTGTAACCTATTGATTTTTAATAATGCTGAATGTTCACCACGAACTTGTATTATTTACAGCACACACATTTATTTTTATAAACTTTTATTTATTTTTTCCATCTTAAAAATGCTGTAATTTAAGACTGTTTTACACTACTTACATTTCACTTTTATTTACAAAGAATCATCAGTGATCATTGATGTTCATTGCTCTCTATTAATGTTCTGAGGTCAAAGGGTTTTCCCTCATCATTAGCAGACACCGAAGCTGAAAAAACTTGTTTGCCCTTTCACTCTTTCCTATACTTTTGCTTTTAAGGAACCTGCATTTTCTTTTTCATCTTTGTAAATCTTCACAAAAGTTGTCTCCATAGAATAGTTTACAATTCTTTCATGATTCAGCTCTTTGTATTGTGTGTTCATTTCAATGGTCATCCTTGCAGTATGCTTAAGATGGGAAAAAATAATTCGTGTATAACAGCTGCTGTGGTAGATAGTCTAGCAAAACAATATATTACACATTTATTAGTTTTGTGTTTCATAAATCTGTGTCTTTAACAGATCAGGATGTGGAACGACTCAATTTTATAAGTTTGTGGTGGTTATTACAATACAACATTCCATAAAACTAAGTAAATAGTGGCAACCAATTTTTAAAACCTTAAATTTGTTCATGTTAGGTAGGTTCCTTTATAAAGAATTGCAGTATTGAGAAGCAATTATGAAGATACACACTCATACATGTAAGGATTTGAGGATGAATGTAAATCTGCAAATGTTGGATAGTATACAGTATGATTCAGTAAATCTTTTAGAGTATGAGGTGATCCTTGAAACAAGCAAAGTCATAAGCCTTGCATAAGTATTAAAGGAGCTCATTATCCACAACACATTCAATTTGTGGAAGGAGAGCATTAAAAAACCTTCCAGCCATTGAATTTCTGCACTTTACTGAAGTTTGTAAGCTGTAAGTGGACATCTGCTTTTCTTCTAATGTGACGACTGTGACATATGTTTTGAGTTTAAAACAGGGATTTAATTTTTCATTATAAAACACAGCAGGAGAATATATATTGTACAATAAGTATGAGGATTTTGAATTCCTTAAAAGTGTACAAGCATATTTAAAAATATTTGCTGAAACTGATCCAATTTTATCAGAGGAGTTCTTTGTTGACATGTCCCATATAGAGGCTGGTGACAGCACAGAAAATATGTTCCTCTATCCTTTAGGTTCCAGAATTAACAGAGAACATATGTTATAAATGACAATCAAATATGTGGAAATATATATCTACTTACGCAACCGTTTGAGAGACAGGCACAGATTTACACTTTTGTTATTTTTTGTGAAGATTCGAACTGCACTGCAGTATGAGCCTCTTGTTAAGAAAGGTGTTGTCAGGGTAAACCTCATTCCACTCTTTTTTTTTAACTGAATTTTGTTTTCATATTAAAACTAAAACGTAAGCTTTTTGCTGATTTTTTTTCTTGACATTCAAAATTGAAACATTATAATTTTTGTTGGTTTCTATTTTTCAGTGGAAGTTACTGCTTACAGAACTCAAAATAATTTCACAAAACATCACCCTCTTTTCTACAAATAACTCTGGTAGATGTTTATCTTGACCATCACACAAAGCATAGCTGACAGTATATTCTGATATTCTTTCATCACTGTTACTTATTTGAGGTGCGGGGGATGAAGTTGAAAACACTAAATTGAAACACCTGTAAAATGTAAAGAAAGACAGTCCAATTACTATGCGAGTTTTTTTTCTTTTTTTGACGAATGGTGTGGCTTTGAATGATACTCAAAATCATGTACAGCAGATGAGACTGTGATGTCTACATAATCCACCACACAGATATCCTCTAGTGCTCTTAAAATTCTCTGAGTTTAACATACTCATTTTAAATTCTCAATCGGCACCTCATTTGCTGTACATGATATCAAGTGTCGTTCAAAGGTGTGTCAGATGTTTTTTTTTTATCTGTTTTTATTGTCTACTTTTAGACAAATCATTTTACAAAATTTGACAATTGTTGTTTATACAACTTTTTTTATTGACAGTTAAATATCACACTAATGTAACTTTTTATGCACAAAATAGCTAGGCCTTGAAGAGGTGAACTTTGTAGTACTTCATTGACATAGCTAGTGGCAGCTATTTGTGAAATATTTCAAATTGCCCTCAAGTCACTAATTAACTTTTTCTAAATTACTCTGGTTACTTCCAAGCAATCAAAATGTTTTTTGCTTGCAAAACTAGATGTAATGCTGGTAAATTTGTACCCCTTTTGTTCATTTCCCACTCTTCATTTTGCTATGAAAAATTGACAAAAGGCATTGTTGAATGTTTTTACTCTTCTCAAACATTTGACGAAAAAGAACTACATCAAACTAAAACAGTTAAGAGACTACACAAATTTAGGTAAGCTATATTAGCAACTAAATGACACTCTCCATCATTTATAAAACAGTGTACACAGAAATATAAAAGGATTAAGTAATGAATTAAACACAACACATACAAGTGTACTTTATATCATATGTCTTCCAAATAATGCAGAGAACATAGCCTAATTTGAAAAGTTCAGAATGGCTGTTAAGGTAGGCCTACAGTTTATGAAAAGAAGTGAAAAATTTCTTTATGATCCTGAGACTCGGGGAACCCCCCCCCCCCCCCCCCCCACCCTGCCCCTGCTAAATCTCTCAGAAGTTTTAAGAACAATAGTTAGACAACATCACAGTCTTCATAGCCATTTTAAGGCACTGAAATGCTGCCTCACTCGCTAATCCTTTTGCAACATGTTTGTTGTCACAAGGCCCATCCAAAGAGCCATGAGGGTCTCAGTCCTCTATGACTCTGGCAATCATTTCATGATCCCTCAATACTTGATGGCCACGGTTGACATCAGATTCGAACATACCCCTAACTGACTGCTTTCTACCTATCTTCAACACACTGTAGTCAGCCCAGCCGATTCAGATACAAGTTGGCTGTTTGGCTGCCAACTAAAATGCTCTTGGTTATTCATTGTTTAGTTGACTGGAATTTGGATTATCAGTACTCTACTATGTTTCCATTTAGAAGAAAATAACCTGTTGCTGCTGCTCCATTTACACCTCTGGGCAGCTGTTTATATAAGACAGGTAGCATGATTATGGGAAATGAGAACAAATCTCAGGAAGCTGGGGAAATTCTCAATGGGTGCACCTCGCTAAACTCTTGAGAACTCAAACATGCTGGATATGTCATTATTATGTGACGCTCTATACACAGCAAGTATATGCATGAGTTGTCAGGGCTACAACACTGTACGATATACAATGTATGAGGTGAAAAATCTTGTCATTTCATCGAGCTCAATGTTCAATTGACATGAACAGGTAAAAGTGGGACAGAATACTGCAGCCTAGATGTTGGTGTTCTCATCTGCCGCTGTGAGAGTTTCATGTCAATGGTTTTGAGAGTCTTAAGGCTCTACTCCTGGCGATAGCTGTACATTTTTCTGACATGGAAAAGTCAGGAACAGAATTGATGCAGGCCTCAACACAATGTAACAATATCACAATAATCATATTCCACAATAATAGATTTAACCCTATATAAATGCAGAGAAACACCTTAAACTTTTTTATCAGACATTGTATAAAATGTGTAATTTAACAGGAGGAGATTTCATTTACGAAAATTGTAAAAATATGGGAAGACAGAATTGGTGGCCAGCAATTACCTTACAGAGGCAAAATTCCATAACTGCCAATGTAGAAGTTCAAAAGTGGGGAGAACTCTGATCTAGTTTGAGAAGCCATTAGCTACTTATTCAGGGGGAACAGGGCTCGGCTCAGCACCCACACTGAGAGGCCCCTCTCCAGCCTGGGGACTGAAAGACAATGTGGCACAATCACCAGGACAGACAGCTACTGCGTATCAGCAGTATGACCTACGTACCAGCAGACAAATGTGAAAGCGTGTGAGTTGAATTTAAAGCACTTCACTAATGATTCACATACATTTTCTTGAATAACTGTAACATAACTCGTCACATATGACATTACATTAATTCTTCACAACTTTGATGAAGTTGAATTTTTAGATTCTACATTACATTTCATCAAATTGCCACCAAATTATGTACAGTGTCTTGAAACTGTGAACTTGGGATACACCAATTAATTTTTTTTATTTCAGCATACAATAAATATTGGATTAAGATTCTTTTTGGTACTGTGGCAGTAGTGCAGCAGGTGGGGGTACCTCACAATATCTCATCTCAGGACGTTTCTCTTCTAGTGTCCAGTGTTCTCACAAAAATATTTTGGGGCAGAAGCAGGAGAGGCAAGAAGTTACTTAGAATTGAATGTGACATTGGCAGAACCTGAGAACGACAGAAAACAAATATAGTGAACTATTGGACACCTGTAACAAGAGAATACACATACTAATAGCTTTCAAAGATTTGTCTGAAGTATTTTGTAGTCCACCTAATGAAATAGAAATTTAGGTGATGGATTTCAAGAAAAAATCTGCTCACAAAACATTACTGATAGGGAATAAAACTGTTCCACACATGGAAAAAAATTGGGAATTTTATAACAATACAGACAATAAAAAAAGATGTAAAATTGTGAAAATGAAACTTACAGACATACAAGGTGTATCCAGAAGATTCTTCTGATTTTACAAGAGTGTATCTAGGAGGTTTACAGCTTCTATCTTCAGTCATGTACTTCTACACGAATGAAGATGGAAGCTATAAACCTCCTAGATTTACTCTTGTAAAATCAGAAGAATCTTCTGGATACATCCTGTACGTCTGTAAGTTTCACAGCACAAATTTAAAACATATTTTTCTTAAAAAGCAAATATAAAGCATTTTGTATAAAATGCTACACAACTAGGACATTACAACTTCTATCTTCAGTCATGTACGTCTACATGACTGATGATAGAGGCTGTAAACACCCTAGTTGTGTAGAATTTTATACAAAATTCTTGATATGTGCTTTTTAAGAAAAATATGTTTTAAATTTGTGCTGTTTTACCTCATTTAACCCTAAAAGAAAAATCAAAGCTTCTGGTACCCAGTTTCTTTACTGCAAAGAATTTTTTGTTTGTTTGTGTACTCTCCATCCATAATAGTTCAAATTTTAATGCAGCATATACACAGAGAAATCTATTATGGTTCTATCTTAACTTAAAAAAAATGAAAAGAATTGTAAACTTGTGTAGTATTAATACAAGTGAAAATTTCATTAAAATAGGTTATTTCTGGATACTTTTAAATTACAAAACTTTTTCTGCCTTAATGATAAACCAAACAGACAGAATACCTATTCAGATGGCGTCATTTCAAGAAGCTGTGAACTTCAAACTCTGTGTCCATGATGGCATTCTTCTGAGGCTATCTAGAGTTCACAAATGTGAGAATGGAACTGAGTTGGAGAATCTACTGATATAACAAGTCTTGTAGCTTGACTCATCTATAGTGATTGAAGTTCCACCTTCAGTGATTGTGGGTCTCCTTGTGAAACACTTCGTAATTTTTTACATACCACATAAACTATCTCTAATGACTGCTGTCCTGTCACAAATATTGAGACACAATGTGCAGATAAAAACAGAAAAGGAGGCAGAACTAACTGGTGATATAAAGTTGAAATACTACTGAATCTATCCAATAAAAAGTGTTGTGCTGATATTAAGTATGTGTAAAACTGAAAATATATTACAGAAGGGAAATAAGTGATGCCCAAAAGAAGCCAGTGACGAATTCATTCTTACGACTAAACCAATAATACACTTGTTAACTTAGAAACACATTTCAGAGAAATTGTTTGTTTTTTGACAAATCAAAAACAAATAAGTTCCAGCATATGGTTCAGCCTCGGTCAACACAAAGCCGGTAAGGTAGTCGGTGCACACTATTACCCATTTATTTCCATTTGTTGATTTTGGAGCCTCCCAAAGAGGTCTGTCCAGTCTGGAGAAATAGAGCAATCACGGGAGGAGTTCAACCCAGAAGTTCTGGGAGAGGATAACTGAGACACGCACTTCTGTCATCAGCACTGCTGTAGCATATTACATAATAACAGATTGGCGGAGATGTAATCATTACCTGCTTCTGACTCTATCGCAGGTCTGGGCAACTTGTGGATAACTTTATGTCAAAGTGTAATGAAAATACTTTAGTACAGCTAGCTGTAAATGAGGTGAGGTGATGAGTAATGATTTCCATTCTGCTGGACCAGAATTCTGTTACAATGTTCCACTTACTAAACTGAATTCTTCTTTGACAGCTCTTTCCTCCTCTATGGCCTCAGGGATGTTTAGTAAAGCTGGACCATCCCACTGTTCGGCCATAATGTTCAGTAGCAAAGTGACAACTGGGATTCTGTAATGTTCCTTCAAAGGATTCCATAAAAGGTAGTTGGTATTTACGTGTTTGTGTACTTTTACATATTACTGTGACATCATGTTCCTGAAGCACTGGCATTGCAGCCCATATTGCAAGTTGTTTTGATGGAACATTCAGGATCGTTTCCCAGCATAAAAATTGGTTGGCACTCACAACAGTGAGAGTGGTCTATTCACTAAACAGGATCAAATGGGATCAGAAATTGCTGACTGCCCAAAGAACAGAAATACAGCTTTTCACAGTCATAAAATAGTTCTTCTTGAATTCTGGGAATACCCTGAAGGTGTAAACAATCATTCTTTCAGCAGATTCCTGGATTTGCACTATTTAACTGCACCTACCCCATAACCAGCAGTGACATCAGTGTGTAGCTTCATCTCACCACTCTCCTTACAAAGTGCATGACTGGTGAAGATGTCAAGAGCTTTATAAGTAGACAGAAAGACCTTTCTTGCTTCTCACTTCTCTCTGAATAAGTTCTTGTAGCAGCTGTGCCTTCCAACTGAAGTTCTTTATGAATCATCTGTAGCAAGAGCACAATCAAAGGAAGCCTCTCACATCAGAAAATCTGCCAGGGTTCATTGTTTTTCTGGATCAGAATGGGTTACTTATCTGTTAACTAGACACCTCAAGATACTCATTTCATGGGTGACAAGAAGGAACTTTCTCAGTTTCAGGTGAAGACCTTGTGGTAAATCAAGAATGCTGTGTGATATCACACAGCATGCACATTGCCAATGAGATCACCCAACATTGGGCACCAAAAATGTAGTACACTAAGAATTATTTTGATCTCTTGCATAAACTGACATGCAGATTACTGATTATATTGTCCCATGTTGGGTGCCAAAAATGTAGTGAACTGAGAATTCTTCGTGATATCACACAGCATGCAAATTAACAATGAGATCACCCCATATTGGGAGCTAATAATTAACTGAAGTCAAACACAAAAGGTTAAGAGATTAGGGGATTGATAAGCAAATGGAACAGATTGTCTGTGGGGAGAAGCTGTGTCACAGTTTGAGGTTACTGAATAGCAGACCCTTGCAGCATTGGTACTGTACAGTGACTACAAGAAAAAGTAAGAGATGCAAGAAACATAGCAAAACATGAAAGTTACTGATCGACTATGGGACTGCTTCGATGGTCCATTCCTAACATCCACATTAGGGAAGTAGGGAGCAAGAAAACATTCAATGCGGTGACCTTGGTAAAGGACGTGAAGAGAAGGTGTGAAGAAAGAGAGAAACTGGAAGCTTTTATAACAAAGAAAAAACAATATTTCACAGAAATATCCGAGAATACTTGGTGTTGCCAAGGACAATGGGTGTCTACAACAGAATGTCTAGCTGTACACACACTAGATAGTTGCATTCAAAGACATCTGTGTGTGTTGCAGAGAGAAAAGGAACAAATTTGTGCAGAATTGGAGAATATAAAATGCTGCTCTCTTTACTTACGGAACCAACCGGTATTTTATTGTGTTTCTTTATGAAAGAGTACACAAGTTGCGCACATTCAATTCAACTTGCAACACAGCAGGGCTTACGTTGGGCTCAGAGAAGAAGATTAACAATGTCTTAGTAGGTGACTGATCTTGCAAGGGCAGTTCAACCCGGTGAACAATTTATGGTACCACGCCATGACATGTCACCAGCCAAACTGTAGCAGATCCAGTGGCAGCTTTCTATGGCCAAATGGTGCAAAATGTCCACAGCGAACCACCAGACTGATTGTGGTGCACTGCAGCATTCGGTAACAATGTATGGTGAACTGTGCAGTTACAAAATTGTGACACAATTATATATATGATTTGTGTATTTGTAATGGACATTGTTAAGGAGTGATGTAGATGAACTGCTGAGTAGTGGCAAACTCTGAATTATAATTTTAGTAATATCCTATACCTGTAACCACTTGTGCGATGGCAGCTGTGGTACAGGAAGTAGATATAACAGCTTTACTGGCTAAATTTCAGGAGGATATGTTTAAAAAATCCAGGAAGCTTAAAAGCTCAAGGGGATGGTACTGGCGTATCCCCCGGCGTGATGGTATGGGGTTCCATTGGTTACACATCTCGGTCACCTCTTGTTCGCATTGACGGCACTTTGAACAGTGGACGTTACATTTCAGATGTGTTACGACCCATGGCTCTACCCTTAATTCGATTCCTGCGAAACTCTACATTTAAGCAGGGTAATGCACGACCGCATGTTGCAGGTCCTGTACGGGCCTTTCTGGATACAGAAAAGGTTCGACTGCTGCCCTGTCCAGCACATTCTCCAGATCTCTCACCAATTGCAAACGTCTGGTCAATGGTGGCCGAGCAACTGGCTCGTCACAATACGCCAGTCACTACTCTTGATGAACTGTGGTACCGTGTTGAAGCTGCATGGGCAGCTGTACCTGTACACTCCATCCAAGCTCTGTTTGACTCAATGCCCAGGTGTATCAAGGCCGTTATTACGGCCAGAGGTGGTTGTTCTGGGTACCGTTTTCTAATGATCAGTGCACCCAGATTGCGTGAAAACGTAATGACATGCCAGTTCTAGTATAACATATTTGTCCAATGAATACCCGTTTATCATCTGCATTTCTTCTTGGTGTAGCAATTTTAATGGCCAGTAGTGTATCTATCAAAAAATAATGTCACTGTCCAATGTTGGCAGTGACAGAGTGCACATCATTGGAATAACTGGTGCTAAAGGGAGAATAATAACAGGAGAACCTTGATTAACCTCAAGTATAAGGAATTTTTAAGTTCATGCAAACGATGTTGGTAATACCAAATGTAAATTTAGTGATATTATTGGGGATTGGCTGATTATTAAAATATGAAGGAAAGCTGGATTTTGGTAGCAAAATTTTATACTGGCAGCAAGAAAAATATCTCTGTGAGATACCTCTCAAAGTTAATAATCTGATGCAAGCTTAAGGGGAATATATTAGTGTGTGTTTAGTAATGAACTTTCATGTGATAAGTAATGAAGTCAATGAAGGAGAAGGTATAGTGAGAGATGACTTATTACATGATGAGGCTTACAGATCTACTCTACTAATTCAAGACCAGAACAAAGAACTATATAATATCTTATAGGTATGCCATTTCAGAATTAAACTAAACCTTATCCAGTGCCTTTAGTTTTAAAGCAGTAGTGCAGGAAGAGATAAATAAAATGGTAGATAATAAGATTATAAAAATAAGCCTGAGCACTGACAACAATCCACTGCGAATAGTAAGGAAGTCTACAGGTGGGGTGCATTTGATGTTAGATGACCACACATTAAATAAACACGTAGAGATGGAAAGAGGTTGACCTGTATGTATAGCCAATTTGCTACCCAAATTCAAAGAAGAAATACTTTTCTGTTCAGTGGACTTAACCAAGGGTTATTAGCAGGTAAATTAATATAAAAATCCAAGAAAATATACAGTATTTTTATGTGATTGGAAGTCATATCAGTTAGAAGTTTTACCATTCAATTTTAACATCTCAGTTGCAGTGTTTATAAAGATGTTTAGGGAAAGAATTACTACAGGAATTGATTGTACATGTAGAGGACATTTTAATAGTATTTAAGACTTGGGAAGAGCATTGTAGAACATTGATTAAAGCCTTACAAAAATTTCAAGAAAAAGGAATCACAATTAAACTCACGAAATCAAATTTCAGGCAAGAGATTAGATTAGATTAGATTCAGTTTTCACTCTATAGACTCAAAAAATGAGATTATTCTTGTGGGTGTCCAAAGTGTCAGAAAATATAACATAAAAACATAAAACATTTGAATATAATACTTACTACCCTGATCATTTGTCAGGAGATTATCAAAATAGGTGAATACACTCCTGGAAATGGAAAAAAGAACACATTGACACCGGTGTGTCAGACCCACCATACTTGCTCCGGACACTGCGAGAGGGCTGTACAAGCAATGATCACACGCACGGCACAGCGGACACACCAGGAACTGCGGTGTTGGCCGTCGAATGGCTCTAGCTGCGCAGCATTTGTGCACCGCCGCCGTCAGTGTCAGCCAGTTTGCCATGGCATACGGAGCTCCATCGCAGTCTTTAACACTGGTAGCATGCCGCAACAGCGTGGACGTGAACCGTATGTGCAGTTGACGGACTTTGAGCGAGGGCGTATAGTGGGCATGCGGGAGGCCGGGTGGACGCACCGCCGAATTGCTCAATACGTGGGGCGTGAGGTCTCCACAGTACATCGATGTTGTCACCAGTGGTCGGCGGAAGGTGCACGTGCCCGTCGACCTACAACCGGACCGCAGCGACGTACGGATGCACGCCAAGACCGTAGGATCCTACGCACTGCCGTAGGGGACCGCACCGCCACTTCCCAGCAAATTTGGGACACTGTTGCTCCTGGGGTATCGGCGAGGACCATTCACAACCGTCTCCATGAAGCTGGGCTACGGTCCCGCACACCGTTAGGCCGTCTTCCGCTCACGCCCCAACATCGTGCAGCCCGCCTCCAGTGGTGTCGTGACAGGCGTGAATGGAGGGACGAATGGAGACGTGTCGTCTTCAGCGATGAGAGTCGCTTCTGCCTTGGTGCCAATGATGGTCGTATGAGTGTTTGGCGCCGTGCAGGTGAGCGCCACAATCAGGACTGCATACGACCGAGGCACACAGGGCCAACACCCGGCATCATGGTGTGGGGAGCGATCTCCTACACTGGCCGTACACCTCTGATGATCGTCGAGGGGACACTGAATAGTGCACAGTACATCCAAACCGTCATCGAACCTATCGTTCTACCATTCCTAGACCGGCAAGGGAACTTGCTGTTCCAACAGGACAATGCACGTCCGCATGTATCCCGTGCCACCCAACGTGCTCTAGAAGGTGTAAGTCAACTACCCTGGCTAGCAAGATCTGCGGATCTGTCCCCCATTGAGCATGTTTGGGACTGGATGAAGCGTCGTCTCACGCGGTCTGCACGTCCAGCACGAACGCTGGTCCAACTGAGGCGCCAGATGGAAATGGCATGGCAAGCGGTTCCACAGGACTACATCCAGCATCTCTACGATCGTCTCCATGGGAGAATAGCAGCCTGCATTGCTGCGAAAGGTGGATATACACTGTACTAGTGCCGACATTGTGCATGCTCTGTTGCCTGTGTCTATGTGCCTGTGGTTCTGTCAGTGTGATCATGTGATGTATGTGACCCCAGGAATGTGTCAATAAAGTTTCCCCTTCCTGGGACAATGAATTCACGGTGTTCTTATTTCAATTTCCAGGAGTGTACAATGTGGTAAACTGGAACAGCTAATATTTACAGAATTAACATGCTGTCAGAATGAAACACTGTTATGTGCAATTAACAAATTTATCATACACAAAATACCAAAACTGAACTGTTGTGTCCAACTGCTGTCAAAACTGAAATCTAACAGATATTTTTACTGAAGCTTGCTTAACAGTCTCTGTTAAGATATTCATCTACGGAGTAGAGGAGTTGCATATCAAACAGTCTTTCAAACTCTGTTTAAACCGTGCTTTACCTGAAACCAAGGTTTTAATGGTTGCTGGCAATTTATTGAAAATGTTTGTTCCTGAATATTGTACCTCTTTTTGGACCAAGGTAAGTGATTTTAGGTCTTTATGTAGATTATTCCTAGTATTGATACTATGTATTGAGCTATTGGTTGGAAATAGAGATGTATTACTTGCAACAAATTTCATTAAGGAATAAATGTACTGAAAAGTAGTGGTTAGGATACAAAGTTCCTTGAACAGGTTTCTACATGATGTTCTTGAGTTTACACCACAAATGATTCTTATCACTCACTTTTGCATCCTAAAAACGTTTGCTCGGTTTGATGAGTAGCCCCAGAATATGAACCCATATGACACAATAGAATGAACGTAAGGAAGGTATGTAAGTTTTTTTTATATTTTTATCTCCTACATCTGACATCATTCTCACAGCAAATACAGACTTGTTTAGGTGCTTAAACAATTTTTGTGGTATGCCTTTCCCAATTGAATTTATTATCAAGTTGGAATTCCAGAAATTTAACACTGTCAACGTCTTCGACCTGCAGGTCTTCATATATTATACACATGCTGGAATGAAATCTCTTACAAGTCCTGAACTGCATATAGTGGGTCTTCTCAAAGTTTGATGACAGTGAATTAGTTTCTGTAAAGTTTGGAAGGTAGGAGGCAAGGTACTGGCAGAAGTAAAGCTGTGAGGACAGGGCGTGAGTCATGCTTGTGTAGCTCAGTTGCCCACGAAAGGCAAAGGTCCCGAGTTCGAGTCTCAGTCCGGCACACAGTTTTAATGTGCCAGGAAGTTTCAGAACATATTTTTCAGAAAACCATACTATGTGGGCACAACTTGTTCCTGAATTTCAGATGATAATAAATGAGTTACCACACATGGCTACCAGATTATCTCCAGTAGAAATCACAAATAGAACTTTTGTGGAAGAATGGTTATTGAAATTATTTAAGTGACCATCTACAGCCACAGAAAATTTGGAAGATGTACACAGAGCAGTAGAACAGTGATTACATGGACGTGCAGTTATGAGAGTACACAAATTTAATGGGGAAGCACAGACCCCAATCTTCAGGGTCAACAAGTTAGTATTTGTTCAAAATCATTGCCGCAGTTCCAAAATAACGAAAGAAAATAGTAAATTTTTTCCAAAGTAAAGTGCTCCCTACAAGATTGTGAGTGTACAACACCCAAAGGTGATATACTGTGTAGACCTCACAAGAGCTCAAGATAAAATTCTATATAATACTGATATGATAAAATAATGTAAGTCCTCTGGGAAACCTGCATTCTAAGCAAGTTCAGCAGGGTGACGTCTGTCAAGCTCTGATTTAACTGTTCTATTATTTACGTTTTCATTTTGACAGCTGTCATCCCTTTCACTCCAATAAATCCCTTCCATACAGCCTGACCACATCCTTCATCAGGGCATTTATTACCTACCTTCATGCCCAGAAATGAGGGACATCCTGCATGAGATACTTCCCACGCCTCCTAAAATGGCGTTCCATTGACCACTCAAGCTTCACAACATCCTAGTCCACCCCTATGCTACTCTGACTCCCACTCCATTGCTGCAAGGATCATATCCCTGTAGAAGACCCAAGTGCAGCACTTCATATTCCAGTCCTGTCATAGGTTTGTCCTATCCTCTCAAGAACCAGGCCACCTGTGAAAGCAGACTTATCATTTACTAGATCTGCTGCTATCATCGTACAGCTTTTTATGTTGGTATGACTACCAACCAGCTGTCCACCACAATGAACAGCCACTGCCAAACTGTGATCAAGAGCAAAGTAGGCCACCCTGTGGCACAATGTGCAGCTGAACATATCATACTTAATTTCAATGGCTGCTTCACCACCTGAACCACCTGGAGCCTCACCTCCACCACTAGTTTTTCTGAACTGCACAGATGTTATCTTTACAACACATTCTCCACTCCCATAATTTTCCTAGTCTCAACCTTAAGTCCCCACACCCTCCACCTAACAAATTTCCATCCCCTCTGTCCTATAACCTCCTCCCCATTCTTGTCTCCCACCCTCTTTGTTTGCGACCCTCTGCCAACGAACACACATGCCCATCATTCCCTGCTCCTCTTCTTTCTCACTCCGTTTTACCCACCTCCCTGCCCCACAGTATCCTGGTGCTACACCTGTTCACTTTCTAGTCTCTGCACACTCTGCCAGACAGCATTTATCTCTCTCCCCACCCATGCATTCAGATTGCTGCTTGCATCTCAGGTGATAGTTGCATTCTGGCCTGAGATGCCGGAGATGGCGGTCACGTGTGCACGAGGTGTGATTGCTTGTGTGTGTGAATGGTGTGCATTTCTCTTTCGCTGGTGAAGCCTGTGGCCAAAAGATTTATGTAAATGTCTTTTAATTATGCCTGTCTGCAACTTAACTTGGCATCTTAATGGTAAGTAGCAATCTTTCTTTTCTACATTGTTGATATTCCTACCTGGAGTTTCCATTGTCTGAGAGGTTAAACATAGTTAGCTTAAATGTAAAGTTAATAATGCTCAGAGTGACTCAATTTCTCTTAGACTATCTTTCAAATTTATCTGATTGTTAGATTTTTTACTTTAATCAGTATAACATGATTCCTTAAATTTATAAGGTTTGAAGAAGCAGTTTAATCGTTATAACTCTGTGGCTGTCGTGGAGGTTGGAACTATTCCTTGATAACTTACTTATTATGAATTTATCCTCGAGAACAAAGTTAAGATTCACTTTTGATTACATGGTCCTGGGGTACTCTTGCAGTGTCGAACTATGTCACCCTGACACCTTGTGGTGGGTAATGTTAGTACAGTTAAAAAATAACATTTAACAACATGTTATTGTCATGATATACTTTAGTCACTTTGTGATCACAAAAACTAACAACACAGAACAAAACTAGACATCAAGTGAGTTCAAAGAGTTCAAGATCTCAAGAGAGATCACATGGATCGATGTATCGAACCACAAAAAAGCCAGTACCCACAGAGTGCATCCAACCATGAGTCGGAGAGGCACATTAATGCTGCCTTTAGTATGCAGTGCTAGTGTTCCACTAACCTGTTACTTTGGGGGTGGTAGGCTGTTGTATGGAAATGCTTGGCACTGCATAGGACACACAATTGTTTGAAGAGCAGAGATTCGAATTGCCTGCCTGATCAGGGCAGCTAAAGCTGGAAAGCCAAAAGGTACCAAACGCTAGAGCCATGGTATCCACTGAGATACTGTTCAGAGAAACCATCTCTGCCCACTGTGTCATGTGGTCAGTAACTGACAAAAAGCAACAGTGGATAGTAAAAGTGGGTAGGAGGCTGACAAGCTCCATATGAAAGTGTTTGAAGCATCCCTTCAGTACTTCAAAGTGTCCCAGAGGGGCACATTGACAAGATACGAAGGCTCATGCCCACTCAAGATGGTCTTTCTTGATGTGTGGCCAAACGAAACATTCAGTTACTAGGCGTACTATCTCTCTGATTCTCGGATGAGCTAGACTGTGCAGCAAAGAGAAAATGGCCTGTCGAAGTGGATGGGGTATGACTGGCCATTGTATGTTAATCAAAGTATCACAAAGAATTGGTTGTGTGATGCCAGGGAAAGGGCATGGTTGAATGTGGAGAGAGGTGGAGTTGTTAGTAGCTAGCGACTGTACCTCCAGATCAGTAGTTTGTAGTCGCATGAGCTCCATGGGATCAGACAGGCTCATAATAGTATCAATCTACATCTACATCTACATGACTACTCTGCAATTCACATTTAAGTGCTTGGCAGAGGGTTCATCGAACTACAATCATACTATCTCTCTACTATTCCACTCCCGAACAGCGCGCGGGAAAAACGAACACCTAAACCTTTCTGTTCGAGCTCTGATTTCTCTTATTTTATTTTGATGATCATTCCTACCTATGTAGGTTGGGCTCGACAAAATATTTTCGCATTCGGAAGAGAAAGTTGGTGACTGAAATTTCGTAAAAAGGTCTCGCCGCGACGAAAAATGTCTTTGCTGTAATGACTTCCATCCCAACTCGCGTGTCATATCTGCCACACTCTCTCCCCTATTACGTGATAATACAAAACGAGCTGCCCTTTTTTGCACCCTTTCGATGTCCTCCGTCAATCCCACCTGGTAAGGATCCCACACCGCGCAGCAATATTCTAACAGAGGACGAACAAGTGTAGTGTAAGCCGTCTCTTTAGTGGACTTGTTGCATCTTCTAAGTGTCCTGCCAATGAAACGCAACCTTTGGCTCGCCTTCCCCACAACATTATCTATGTGGTCCTTCCAACTGAAGTTGTTCGTAATTTTAACACCCAGGTACTTAGTTGAATTGACAGCCTTGAGAATTGTACTATTTATCGAGTAATTGAATTCCAACGGATTTCTTTTGGAACTCATGTGGATCATCTCACACTTTTAGTTATTTAGCGTCAACTGCCACCTGCCACACCATACAGCAATCTTTTCTAAATCGCTTTGCAACTGATACTGGTCTTCGGATGACCTTACTAGACGGTAAATTACAGCATCATCTGCGAACAATCTAAGAGAACTGCTCAGATTGTCACCCAGGTCATTTATATAGATCAGGAACAGCAGAGGTCCCAGGACGCTTCCCTGGGGAACACCTGATATCACTTCAGTTTTACTCGATGATTTGCCGTCTATTACTACGAACTGCGACCTTCCTGACAGGAAATCACGAATCCAGTCGCACAAATGAGACGATACTCCATAGGTCCGCAGCTTGATTAGAAGTCACTTTTGAGGAACAGTGTCAAAAGCTTTCCGGAAATCTAGAAATATGGAATCAACTTGAGATCCCCTGTCGATAGCAGCCATTACTTCGTGCGAATAAAGAGCTAGCTGCATTGCACAAGAGCGATGTTTTCTGAAGCCATGCTGATTAAGTGTCAATAGATCGTTCCCTTCGAGGTGATTCATAATGTTTGAATACAGTATATGCTCCAAAACCCTACTGCAAACCGACGTCAATGATATAGGTCTGTAGTTAAATGGATTACTCCTACTACCCTTCTTAAACACTGGTGCGACCTGCACAATGTTCCAATCTGTAGGTACAGATCTATCAGTGAGCGAGTGGTTGTATATGAGTGCTAAGTAGGGAGCTATAGTATCAGCGTAATCTGAAAGGAACCTAATTGGTATACAATCTGGACCTGAAGACTTGCCCGTATCAAGCGATTTGAGTTGCTTCGCAACCCCTAAGGTATCTACTTCTAAGAAACTCATGCTAGCAGATGTTCGTGTTTCAAATTCTGGAATATTCCATTCATCTTCCCTGGTGAAGGAATTTCGGAAAACTGCATTCAATAACTCCGCTTTAGCAGCACAGTCGTCAGTAACAGTACCATCGGCACTGTGCAGCGAAGGTATTGACTGCGTCTTGCCGCTTGTGTACTTTACATACGACCAGAATTTCTTCAGATTTTCTACCAAATTTCGAGACAATGTTTCATTGTGGAACCTATTAAAGGCATCTCGCAATGAAGTCCGTGCCAAATTTCGCGTGTCTGTAAATTTTAGCCAATCTTCGGGATTTTGCGTTCTTCTGAACTTCGCATGCTTTTTCCGTTGCCTCTGCAACAGCGTTCGTACCTGTTTTGTGTACCACGGGGGATCCGTTCCATCTTTTACCAATTTATGAGGTATGAATCTCTCAATTGCTATTGCTACTATATCTTTGAACTTGAGCCACATCTCGTCTACATTTGCATAGTCAGTTCAGAAGGAATGGAGATTGTCTTTTAGGAAGGCTTATAGTGACACTTTATCCACTTTTTTAAATAAAATTATTTTACGTTTGTTTCTGATGGATTGGGAAGAAACTGTATTGAACCTAGCTACAACGACCTTGTGATCACTAATCCCTGTATCAGTCATGATGCTCTCTATCAGCTCCGGATTGTTTGTGGCTAAGAGGTCAAGTGTGTTTTCACAACCATTTACAATTCGCATGGGTTCGTGGACTAACTGCTCAAAATAATTTTCGGAGAAAGCATTTAGGACAATCTCGGAAGACGTTTTCTGCCTACCACCGGTTTTGAACAAGTATTTTTGCCAACATACCGAGGGTAGGTTGAAGTCCCCACCAACTATAACCGTATGAGTGGGGTATTTATTTGTTACGAGATTCAAACTTTCTCTGAACTGTTCCGCAACTGTATCATCGGAGTCTGAGGGTCGGTAGAAGGAGCCAATTATTAACTTAATTCAGCTGTTAAGTATAACCTCCACTCATACCAATTCGCACGGAGTATCTACTTTGACTTCACTACATGATAAACCACTACTGACAGACACAAACACTCCACCACCAATTCTGCCTAATCTATCTTTCCTGAACACCGTCTGAGACTTCGTAAAAATTTCTGCAGAACTTATTTCAGGCTTTAGCCAGCTTTCTGTACCTATAACGATATCAGCTTCTGTGCTTTCTATTAGCGCTTGAAGCTCAGGGACTTTTCCAGCACAACTACAACAATTTACAACTATAATTCCGACTGTTCCTTGATCCAAGCACGTCCTGTATTTGCCATGCACCCTTTGACATTGCAGCCCACCCCGTACTTTCCCGAGGCCTTCTAACCTAAAAATCGCCCAGTCCACGCCACACAGCCTCTGCTACCCATGTAGCCGCTAGCTGAGTGTAATGAACTCCTGACCTATTCAGCGGAACCCGAAACCCTACCACCCTATGACGCAAGTCAAGGAATCTGCAGCCAACACGGTCGCAAAACCGTCTGAGCCTCTGATTCAGACCCTCCACCCGTCTCTGCACCAAAGGTCCGCAGTCGGTTCTGTCGACGATGCTGCAGATGGTGAGCTCTGCCTTCATCTCGTAAGCAAGACCGGCAGCCTTCACCAAATCAGATAGCTGCTGGAATCCAGAGAGAATTTCCTCAGATCCAAAGCGACACACGTCATTAGTGCCGACATTTGCCACCACCTGCAGCTGGCTGCACCCTGTGCTCTTCATGGCATCCGTAAGGACCCTTTCCACATCAGGAATGACTCATCCTGGAATGCACACGGAGTGCACACTGGATTTCTTGCCCTCCTTAGCCGCCATATCCCTAAGGGCCCCATTACGCGCCTAACATTGGAGCTCCCAACTACCAGTAAGCCCACCCTCTGTGATTGCCCGGACCTTGAAGGCTGAGAATGATCCTCTGAAACAGGGCAGGGAGCTGCATCTGGCTCAGCCAGAGACAGTGCCTGAAACCAGTTTGTCAGACGCACCGGGGAGGCTTTGTGATCAGCCTACGGGGACGCCTTTCGCTGCCTGCCACGCCTTGGAATGACCTCCCAATCAACCACAGGCGAGGGCTCAGCCCCACTGCGGGCAGCAACCGGGGCATGACATCTAGTCTGCTGTGATGTTATCTGCACCACTGATAAGACGTATGTCAGTTCTATTTTGGCTGATGAAATCCATATGCCCAAAACGGTGTGGAGGGAGATCACTAACAGAGTTACGCAGCGTATCAACCAGGGGACAGTGATCCATGCAATTTTTTTTTTTAACGAAATGTAGTGGTTGAGAGTCTTTGTGAAAGTACTGCTGCATCACGGTGCTGGTTGCAGTGTTACAAGTGTCTGTCGTGATTGAGATAGGCACATTGGCGCTGTGATGAGCTAGCGTGACTGCATTAGCTAGGGGCGTTTTTAGGTCACTGAAGGCGTGAGTCATGTCCTGGGTCCACGTAACTTTGTGATTGCCCGATGTATGTTTGCTTTACAAGGCATCAGTTAGAGGAGACTGCAGGAAGGTGGCATGAGGGATGTGATACCTGAAAAAATTGACCATGCTCAAGAAGTGACATAGGTTTAAGTGACACTTTCAGACGTGGGGCGTATGCCTTCAGAGTTCACTGTGTGGCCCATGAATGTAACTTCTGACTGGTGCAGCTGGGATCTGTCTTCGTTTATCTCCACGCCGCTATTGAGAACACTTGAAGTACTTGAGAAAGACTTTTCTCATGTTCATTAGCAGAGGTGGAGAAAATTAATATGCCATAAAAGTAGGCATAACAAAATGGAAACTGGCGAAATAATGAGTCTGCAAAATGTTGCCACATATGAGCTGCATTTTTAAGGCCGTAAGGCATATAAAAGTATTCAGACAAGCCAAAGGGCTTGTAATGGCTGTCTTAGGAATGTTGTCTTTGTGCATTGGAATCTGATAATATGCCTTGCAACAGTCAATGATGCTAAAATACCGAGCACCGTGTAATTTCAATGCAAAATCTTGAATGTGGGGGGTGGGGTAATTGCCTAAAATGGTGCAGGCATTGAGTCTATGGTAGTCTCCACAAAGTCTGAAGGTTGAGTCCTTTTTGGGGATTAGATGAATAGGTGATGACCAGTTATCGTCAGAAGAATATACGATTCCTAGTTGTAAAAGTTCCTGAATGCATTATTTTGCACAGTGAAGTTTCTTAGCTGATAGATGGCATGTCTTTGTGCAGTCAGGGAGTCCTTCCATAGCTTGTAGCCTATGAAGTGTACCGTTTGTAATAACTTTAATGGAGAACCTCACTGGGCCTACATGAACAGAAGGCAGGGAACAATGTCACACCCAACACTGTGAAACTGAGAACTGACCTGTACAATAGGTGGCAAAGGTGGTGAAGATTCTCTGTCATCAGGTACTGTGTCAGCAGCTGCAGGTGTGGAGTCTGGGCCAGCTGTTGTATATGGTGCCGATGTGTCAAGGGGGGTGTGGTCTGTGTTGGTGGTGGGCGAGGTGGCGTGAGGATGTGCAGGCTCGACGTGAGCATGCAGGACGTCATCGATTGTGGCTACTGCATAGTTCCTTGGTTTGACAGCTGTAGAGTGAGTGTAGTCCACCAATGTGGAGGAGGCAAATTGCTCACCATGGGAGCAAAAAGACAGTTTGCATAGAACATTGTCCGTAGAGAGTGAGACCATAGCAGTGTCTGGCATTGTAGTGCTGATACCTGCTGAAAGTGTTGTGATGGTCATTGACGCATGTGCCAGGTTTGCAGAAGTGTTGATGATCAGTCTCGCATCATTGCATTGCTGCTATGTTATGTTGTTGGTTGAGTAGCTTCCACAGTGAATCCACCGCATCTGAAGTGAGGAATGTGAGTTACGCCAGCTGGCATGAAGGGACAGCTGTTGTAGCTCGTGAATGCATGGGTGTTAATGACGAAGGAGCCCTCAATGCGTATGACACAAGAATCATGGAGCAGCATTCCTGATAATAATTCTGGAGAGAGGCCATAGTGTCGTAGAAAATCAGTGCCCAACACTGTCTCATCAGTGTTGGCCTCGTTGATCCATTCAAAAAAAAATAAATTTCAGTTTAATTTGAGGAAAAGGTGTGTCGAGCCGTAGACAGTGACTGACGAATTGTTTGCTGCTCGCAATGTCATCTCAGAAGGTATCGGTGGTGAAGATGACAATGCTAGAGGTATGATGCCGGTATCTGCGTTGGTGTTGACCAGGAAGAAAGTGTCACTGATGAGGTCATGTGTGAGTCTGCCCAGATGTAGCTGTTTATTGTGTGAAGATTGGTGTTGCTGAAGGTGCCCTGAAGAATACCTGTGAGATGATGCATCTAATTCATCCTGCAATGGAAGACTGGGTGCAGGGCACACGGATGGTGACACTCCTAAGCTGCATCTCAATGCTGGGCATGGTACCAACACAGCACATATACGGGGCACAGCTGCGGACTGTGTGAGACCTCTATAGTTGCAGCACTGGAACCGAGTGAGGCAGAGAGGGGACTGGTTGAGGAGGCATGATGGATATGGCTGGTTTACTGCCATGGCCACCTGGTAGCACCTCAACTGAAGTTTTTGACTGGAGTGACGTCGTGCAGCCTCGCAAAAAAATATGTGCTGGAATGGGTGCAGTATTGCCAACTATCGGTGAAGAGCTCTGTGTTGCAGTGAGTTGTTGATGGCACATGATTTTATAGACATTGTCTGCTAGCCATCGGCTCATCTCTAATGGGTCAGTGGCATGTGATAAAAGTTGCAGCCGCATAGCTTCCAGTATTTTCACTATCCAGAGCGACCACAAAGCAGCATCAGACAGAAAGGAGGGATTGATCAATGCTCTGAGCTTTCACTCAACTGCGATAGTGTGAGCTCACCAAGCAATACATCATCCACTATGTGCTCAGAAATAATAGATTTTGAGTGTACATAGCGGTCCCTCATTGGTGCCATGAGGATGAGATCAGATGTCAAATCCATGTGCTCGTGCAGAGATGCAATCAAAGATATGAACTGCGCTTCATCTGATAACACCCTGTGGATGTTGACGATGCTGTCCACAAGAGCTAACCATGTCTTCAGGCTATCCTTGTTAAGCAGATACAGTTGTGGTGGATGTCCTGTAAGAACAGGCATGAGCAGGGCAATGAACACAGACGATGTTGCAGCGGCCTGCGGAATATCTGGATGCTCAACTTTACACTGTTCTTGATGCTCATACATATGACCTGACATGGCAGGCGCAGTTTCAGGGGTGACTAGCGCAGTAGGAATGGCCATGGCCACCAAGAGATTTGGTATGCACAACACAGTACACTGCAGAAGTTTGTTTACTAGTTCTGGTACAATGGGAACGCTCTATCTAGGAGCACCAGATGGGGTGGCTTGAAAGTGATATTGTTCATTAATAAAAGGTCACTGTTCAAGCACTGTTGCTGTTGCACTGAACTGAACACTTGTGGTTTATCATCAAATTTGAGGGAGTTATGTGAATCTGGTGGCAACATGGCACCATGATGCAGAGTTGAGATCGTCGTTTGTAGGTTAGAATTAGAAAGGTAACAAATTGATTTTGTGACACAGCTTCATTATCGTGTGTACAGAGACCCATCGACAGAGTGGCGTAATGAGTAAATTGTCCTGGAAAATGCTCACTGGGCATAAGAGAATGTCAGCAGTGTCCATTGTCTGTGCACTTTGTTGAGCAAGTTGTGATGACGCCAATGAAAATTGGCCACAGTTTTCTATTTTCACATGATTCGAAGCACAAGGGTGGCAAATTGAAGCAGAATATGCACATGTAGGTATAGAAACAGTGGATGGAGTCATTTGATGAATCGTAACAGTCATTGCTGTTGTAGGCCACATTTTCATGTGGTATTTCAATTATGAAAATTGTCCAAATCACTGGATTCACAGAAAATATGTAACACAGGGTCACCAGTGTGGCGAGTAGGGATAATACTGCAAAATAATAACTTTTAATAGCACTTTATCATAAATATCTACTTTATTCAATTCATGATCACAAAATGTAACAACACAGAATAAAACATTTCAAAGGTCACCATAAAGAGAGGCCACACAGATCGATGTTGCAAACCACCAAAACCTTATAGAAGTCTTTCTTCACACCATGACCCCAATGAAACAGAGTAATTACCTCTCTTAGTATCAGATATAAACATTATCTTCACTTATGGGGTTCTTATGTCATATCCATTTTATTCAGTCTTAGTCCCCAGTATAATATCATCATAACCATTTTCCTTATACAATCTGCTCAGTCCACCAGCCAAGTTATGCCTCATGGTAATGGTCAGAGTGGAATCTGCTTCCACGCATTCTGAGCACAGTGTCATATTAATAGGAACTACCTTAGTAGCAATTAATGAAAAATCCATATTTCACCTCTTTGTCAAAACAGAATATTGTACATATGACTTCCCCAGGTGAACTAACTATATTTTCCTCATAACACTGATACATCGTACTATTATTACCTACCATCCAGGTCCTAAGATACTCATATTCTTCACATCCTGACATTTGTATTATTCTAATTCATTATTACTCTGCATATATCTTCCTTCAACTAAGTTCTTGGCTTGTGTTGTTGTTGTGTTGTGATCTTCAGTCCGAAGATTGGTTTGATGCCAGTCTATGTTTACATCGTCTCTGCTTCGAGCATCATCAGTTATTTTGCTGCTCAAATACCAAAACTCATCTACTACTTTAAGTGTGTAATTTCTTAATTTGATTTCCTCAGCATCACCTGATTTAATTTGACTACATTCCATTATCTTCATTTTGATTTTGTTGATGTTCATCTTATACCCTCCTTTCAGGACACTGTCCATTCCATTCAGCTGCTCTTCCAAGTCCTGTGTAATTGTCAAATCTCAAAGTTCCTGGACTTAAATTCCTACTACAAATTTTTCTTTTGTTTCCTTTGCTGTTTGAATAACATTGGGGTAGGCTACAATCCTGTCTCACTTCATTCTGAACCACTTCTTTACTTTTATGCCCCTCGACTCTTACAACTGCCATCTGGTTTCTGTACAAACTACAAATAGCCTTTTGCTCCATGTATTTTACCCCTGTCACCTTCAGAATTTGAAAGAGAGTAGTGAAGTCAACACTGTCAAAAGCTTCCTCGAGGGTACAAATGCTATAGACAAGGGTTTGCCTTTCCTTAACCTATTGTCTATGAGAAGTCATAGGGTCAATATTGCCTTGCATGTTCCTCCATTTCTCTGGAATTGTAGGTGATCTTCCCTGAGGTCAGCATCTACCACTTTTTCCAGTCTTCTATAAAGAACTCATGTTAGTATTTTGCAGCTGTGACTTATTATTTTGGTAATTTTCACACCTGTCAGCATCTGCTTTCTTTGGAATTGGAATTATTATATTTTCCCTGAAGTCTGAGGGTGTTTTGCCTCTCTCATAAATGTTGCACATCAGATGGAAGAGTTTTGTCATGGCTGGCTCACCCAAGGCTATCAGTAGTTCTAACGGAGTGTTATCTACTCCTAGAGCTTTGTTTTGACTTAGATCTTCCAGTGCTCTGGCAACTTCTTCACCTAGTATCATATGTCCAATCTAATCTTCATCTACATCATCTTCCATTCCAATAATATTGCCCTCAAGTACATTTCACTTGTATATACTCTATATACTCCTTCCACCTTTCTGCTTTTCCTTCTTTGCCTAGGACTGGTTTTCCATTTGAGCTCTTGATATTCGTACAGTTGCTCCTCATTTCTCCAGGCCTCTTTAATTTTCCTGTAGGTGGTATCTATCTTTCCCCTAATGAAATATGCTTCTAAATCCTTACATTTGTCCTCTGGCCCTAACACTACCTCTGAAACTCTCTACAGCCTCTGGTTCTTTCAGTTTATCCAGGTGCCATCTCATTAAATTACTATCTTTTTTCAGTTTCCTCAGTTTTAATCTACAATTCATAACCACATCTGCCCTGGAAATGTCTTACAATTTAAAATCTGTTTCCAAAATCTCTGTCTTATCATTATATAATCAATCTGAAACCTCTCAGTGTCTCCAGGTCTCTTCCACATATCAACCTTCTTTCATGATTCTTAAACCAAGAATTTGCTATAGTTAACTCAAACTCTGTGCAAAATTTTACCAGATGACTTCCTCACTCATTCTCTCCCCCAGTCCACATTCACTTACTATTTTGCCTCCTCTTCCTTTTCCTACTATCGATTTCCAGTCCCCCATGAATTTTAAATTTTCCCTTCCCTTAACTATCTCAATAATTTCTTTTATCTCATCATAAATGTCTTCAATAAATTAATAATCATGTATTTGTCTGTTACCTCTTTGGCATGTCTGTTCCGTTGCTATCCTCTTGTGTAGCCTATTTATCTGAGTTTAGGATTATCCTTTTCACTAGCCATGCTAAGAGATATTAAATTATTACCTTATCTGAAACTTTACATATTTATGTATAACCTCTTATTCTTTTCCATTATAAATACTATTCCCCAAAAGGTTTCTACCAAATAGAAATAAAGACTTCACTTGCCTACCGTGGTATTCTGCCGTCAACTGAACCTACACAATATACTTGTCCATCCTTACACAATCCCTGCTCCAAATCCTTTACCTCATGGCTCATAACCCTGCAATAGACCTAGATGCAGGACCTGTCCCATACATCCTCCTACCACCACCTACTCCAGTCCGGTCACTAACATCACCTATCCCATCAAAGGCAGGGCTACCTGTGAAACCAGTCATGTGATTTACAAGCTAAGCTGCAACCACTGTGCTGCATTCTATGTAGGCATGACAGCCAACAAGCTGTCTGACCGCATGAACAGCCACCGACAAACTGTGGCCAAAAAAGAAGTGGACCACCCTGTTGCTGAACACGCTGCTGCACGCGATATCCCTCATCTCAATGACTGCTTCACAGCCTGTGCCATATGGATCCTTACCACCAACATCAGCTTTTCTGAATTTTGCAGGTGGGAACTTTCCCTGCTGTACATCCTATGTTCCCGTAACCATCCTGGCCTCAACCTTCGTTAGTCACTGTCGTCACCGATCCAGCCCCCTCCCTGTTCCTACACAGCTGTCATTTCACTGCCACACCCAGACTTTTAATTTCTCTCCTTTCCGCTACTTACCCCCTTCCCCCCTCTGCAACTCCTCTCCTGCCCTCCGTCTAAACTGCAACACTTCACTGTCCGCCACTCCCACCATACTATCCCTCCCCCTCCCCGCCCCAGCCTCCTCCTTACCCCCACCCAGTCACCACTACCATCATGCACTGGTGCTGCTGCTCGCAGTGTGGTTTCAGTTCTCTGTGACTGCAGATGTGTGTGCAAGTTGCATTTGTGTGAGTGTATGTGTGCGTGTGTGTTACGTGTGTCCACTGCTGACAAATACCTTAATGGCTGAAAGCTATAATTGTGCAAATCTTTTTGTTGTGCCTATCACGACTCAGCATCTCCACTGTATGGTGAGTAGCAACTTTCTTTCTCTGGTATTGTTACATTCCATCCTGGATTTTCCATTGTTGGATTAGTTATATTATGGTTTGTAAAATCACAAAATTATGTTGGAATTTGTTATTTTCCTTGTTTGATGATAGTTATCTATTAAAATACATTCAGTATGAGTTAAAACAAATAATTAGTGTGATAGTAAGCAGGTTAACTGAAAACGAGTGGTGTGAATCATGATAGTATTACGGTGCTGTGGGCACACATAGAATTTGTCCCGGTGTGCGAACCTTTGGGTAAAGTCTGGCGCCAGTGGGCCAGCACTGCAGCCATGGCGACATCAAAAGGACTGGAGCAGAAGTGCCTGGAACCCTCTGTCTCGCATCGCCTTCATGCTTTGACACATTATGATGCCACGGCTATACAAGCTGTGATTGGAACGTTTTAAGAATGGGCTTGTAATTGTACATTGGTGGTACTTACATGCTACTGTGATGCATCTCCTTCAAAATAGTCCCCTTATGACTGAACACACTGACTCCAATGGTGTTTCCGCTTTTGGAAACATTCCAGGAAATTTTTTTCCTGAAGTGTGTTAAGGACACTCTCTGTATTTACCTGGATGTCTTCAACCAAGTCAAATCACTTCCCTTTCAGTGAAAATTTCAGTTTAGGAAACAGATAGAAGTCCACAGGGGCCAAATCAGGGCAATACGGTAGTTGTGGAAGCAGAGGAATTTTCAATTTGGTCAAAAATTCAACGATGGAGAAGGCACAATGAGCCGGAGCATTGTCGTGGTATAGCACCCACCTCCTGTCTTTCCAAAATGCAGGCCTTTTCTTCTGCACCTTTTCGCACAAATGCTCAGGGACACATTTGTAGTATTCCTAGTTAATTGGGTGTCTGCCAGGGGTAAATTCATGATGCGCAATACCAACAGAATAAAAAAAAATCATCAACATTGTCTTCACCTTCGACCGACTTTTTTTGGTTGTGGTGAACCTGGAGTCTTTCACTGCTGAGACTGCACTTTGTTTCATGATCATATCCATATACCCACTATTCATCACCTGTAACTACCCTATTTAACAAATCTGGGCTGTTTTAGTCTGATTAATTAGTTCTTGGCACACTTCAAGTCGGTATTGTCTCTGGTCACTTGACAACGCTTTTGGAATGAATTTTGTGGACGCTCAACGCATAAAATTGCCTGAACTGCATAGAAACTTGACAGTCATCTCCCTAATTGTAAGTCTACTATCAGAGTGCAAAGTTGTGAACATTCACAACATTTTCATTCGTTTTTGAGGTGGAAGGATAGCCGGACTGTGGTTCATCTTCAAATGATTCACGGCCATTTTTAAATCTGTCGAAACAGACAAAAACATTTGACTGGCTCATACAATTATCTCCAAAAGCTGTTTTTAATAATGACTAAGTCTCAGAAACTGATTTCTTGGTTTTAAAACAAAATTCACACAAACTTGTTGCTCCATTTTTACATCCATTTTCACACAGACAGAATCTGGCAACAAGCCCTAACAGACCCGTGCTGAACCAGCTGCCACAACGAACTGAATAAAGAAAATGCATTTTCCAGTCAGAAGGCGTTCAAGGAGAAGGCAATGACTCACTCTCCACCCTCCGTGTACCTGCCCGGCAAACTAGTAAGCAGTAGCGGATCCATTCTTAAAACTTTCCAATCACACCTTGTACAAAGCCCACCCTGCTGTTGCAGTCATTCAATGTGGATAGTTTCGTTCAGTGCATGCTACAGACATGTTTAGTGTTCCGACTTTGGTGTCTAGTGGACTATTTTATATGACTATATTTTATTTGTTTACTTTAGTCTCTTAGTATTGTAAATTAAGTTTCAATGGATAAATTTGTTATCAATAAGGCATGCTTGGAAGTTGATGATACTGCAAGTCAACCTCCAACAAGTATTGTGTTGTCAATTGCTTCATCATCTTCAGGCGAGAACCATTCACAGCCAAAACCTGGACAATTCAGTAAGGGAAGATCATTTCAGAAGTTTTGGTAGATCAAATGTACATGGCTAGAATATGAAACATCTACCGAAAAAGTTTTTTGCAAAACCTATTACAAGTTTCTTCAAAAAAAGAAGATGCATTTACTTCTGTAGGGTTTTTTAACTGGAAAAAGGCTTTGGAAAAGTTCTGTCTTCATGAAAATATGTTCATGCTTAAAGAAAGCATTCTGAAATTAATTCTATCATTAACTGAAGTGTGGCCTCCCAATTGAATGAACAGTTAGATAGAGATATGAAGAAAAGTTGTTCAGTTCTTGAGACAATTTTTACTGCCATGCAATTTCTATGCCGACAAGGACTAGCAATTATAGGGCACGGAGATGTAAACTCTAATTTTTTTTCAGTTGTTGGAACTCCGAAAGAATGATATACTTGAGTTTAAACATTGGTTAGGCTTTCGGGGTATAAGTGGACGTCCAATGATATTCAAAACGAGATCATTGATGCTCTAGGAAAGCCTGTGTGGAGAAAGGTGTGGCTTCAATCAAGAAGACTTAAAAATTTTCTATTATGGTTGACAAAGCAAGTGATTACTTGGCTCATGAACAAGTGACATTTAGTATTCATACTGTCAGTGATTCCTTAAACATCAATGAAGACTTTATATGCTTATATGAGACCCCCAAAACTGGATCACAAACTCTTTTTAGTATTTTAAAAGATGTTTTTGCTCTTCTTGATTTGTCAATGGATAACTTAAGAGGACAGTGCTATCTATGATGGTGCCTCAAATATGAGAGGTAAGTTCAAAGGACTAAAAAAGCTAGTTTTGGGTATACAACCAAAAGTACGTTATGTGCACTGCACAGCTCATAGTTTAGACTTGGCAGTTGTAGACACTCTCTGCCATCTTATGTCTATGAGGGACATTATGGCTTTAGTGAAGGACTTCATAAACACTGTAAAGGAATCCAATGAAAGGATGGGACTTTTCAGAAGCATACACCGTAAGAGCACCAATGACCAAGCTGGTCTACAACCCCTTTGCCTGACTCAATGGACTATGTGAGCTTCTAGTATCTTGAGAATATTGAAAAACTTTGAATAACTTTTAGAGTTTTTTGAAACATTTTCTGCAGAGGACAAAACAGAGGCAGGTTACAAATGTGCAGGCTACCTTGAGTCAATGTTGCAATTCAAGACTTATTTCTTTTCATGTCTTTATTGCCATGCAATGAACCCAGTAGAGAACGTCAATGAAAAAATTCAATGCCCTCATCTAAGTGTTGCTGATCTAGAAAAAATATATGTGTGCTTGATTTGTATTTTGAATGGAACCCATGATAGTTTTGAACACTTTTCCGAATTGTGTTTAAAAGAAAAACCTTCAAAAGTTGATGATCCTTCACTTCCTTGGAATCAAAGTATACCAAAGAAGTATGAAAACAATTATGCCAGCTCACCACACACTTTCAAAACCCCAAAGAAATTCTACAAAGCTATTTAAGTAGAAGTTTGCAAAATGGTGCAATCTTGTATTACTGAGCTGTTTGCTTCAGCTGGACTCACGCAGGTCATTGCAGGTGAACAAGAGTGCTTGCTTATAGTAAACAGAGGTGAAACAAATTTGGAAAAATCAACTGAGTTTTTCAAAAATGACCTAGACATTGAGAGACTGCCCTTACACTTGAATATGTTAGCCGATATCACTAATAAAAAAACAACTGGTCTTAAAAAACATGTGTGATGTAAGAAAGTACATTACACAGGAGCCTGCAGTTGGAGAAATGTTATGTGAAGTAGTGAAGTGCATTAAGCTTCTCCAAGTAGTTCCAATCACGACAGCAACAGCAGAACAGTTATTTAGCTTCCTTAGATGTTTGAAGTCATATCTCTGATCAAGAATGGGGCAGAAGCGACTGAACAATTTGGCTGTTCTTCATGCCCACTGAGATGTTTTGGATGAATTGGATATCTGACCAGTCATCAACGACTTCATATGCATTAATTCAGTCAGACAGTCAACATTTGCACCTTTCTATTGACACTCTAGCCCTAATAATGGCATTTAGAGCAATATTAAAAATCTTTATAAAACAGAGAATTAAATACATACATAATGTTAAATTTTCAGTTTTGAAATATTAGTATTAGTTTAGTAAAGTATTACTGTATTACTATAGTACTGTATTAGTTATTTTCAAATACAAGGTGTGTTTTTTAAGTAAGGCCAATTTGAACATAAGTACAGAATGAAAGGTTATTTCAAAAAAAGTAAATTTATTTTCATAAAGAACATACTTCACTCTATTTTTCGACATAGTTGCCAAGTTTGCTTAAACACGTCATACCTTTCAACCAATTTTAAAATACCCTCCTCATAAAAGCTTGCGACCTGCTCCGATAATCAAGAGTGCACTGCTGTTTTCACATGGTTGTCATCATTGTAACGGTTTGCCATTGAGGTGTTGTTCGAGGTTGAGGAACAGATGCCAATTGCTTGGTGCAAGATCAGGACTGTAGGGTGGATGGTCTAAAACTTCCCAGCCAAAACTGTCCAATAAATCACGGGTCTGCCCCGCAGTGTGAGATCTTGCATTATCACGGAGAAGAACAATTCCCTTTGTCAGCATGCTGCGTCTTTAGTTTTGAATTGCTATGTGTAGCTTTCTCAGGGTTTGGCAGTATGCTTCTGCATTGATAGTGGTTCCTCACTGCATGAAGTCAACCAAGAAAACACCATGCTTATCCCAAAATACCAATGCCATGATTTTGTGCTGGGACAGAGTCTGTTTGGCCTTCACCTTTACAGACGAGTGTGTGCGTCTTCATGCCATGCTTTGTTGCTTCAATTCGGGCATGATATGTGAAACCCATGTTTTGTCTCCAGTTACGATCTGACTTGAGAAGCTGTCACTTTCTTTGTGGTAAAGAGTCAAGAACTTCATCGCACACTGAAATCTTTGGTTTTTGTGCTCCTCTGTTAGGAGTTTCGGGGTCCAACGAGAGCACAGTTTCCTAAACTTTAGGTACAATGTTGTAAAGCACTGATCTCAACATGTCAGGAAATTTGTTTGAGAGACCTTTTGTTGTGAAGTGCCTGCTCTCACAAATTCTCGCTTCAACTGAAGCCACCAAATCGTCAGTAATCAAAGAAGGGCAACTGGAGCGGTCCTCATCATGGATGTTATCACGGCCATCTTTGAATTCTTGTACCCTCTTATGCACTTTGGTTTCACTCATAAGACTATCACCGTACACTTTGTGAATCTGTCGATGAATTTCTGCAGCATACAAGTTCCTTACTGACAAAAGCCATATCACTGAGCGAACCTGACACGCGGCTGGCTGAGCAAACCTCACATGCGGCGGGCAAATTGATGATCTTAAACATTTTGAAAGCACAGAACCAAACCATACAGCTTAGCTACAGAGCTGAAACTGAGAACAGGTGCTACCGAGACATGCCAGTACACAATGCACGCGCTCGTTGTGGTATGCGTGCAAACTACTAGTGTCTACAACAAAACGGACCTTACTTAAAAACATACCTTGTACTTAAATATTTTTAGGGTGTAAGACCCAATTAAAACCTGCTATTTACAAACTTTTTGACTGAAAGTATTAGGCATACTGTATTAACTTTATTAACTATACTAAAACTTTAACTTGGACATTTCCCTGGTCAAGACCCCCAGTACGGGCTCCCCAATATTTCTTATAAGTCAGCACCCCTGTTTACCATAGACCCTGGAACTCTACCTATTCCTGGTTAATTTTGATACTACATTTAACTACAGGTGAAATATCCTTCATTTTCTCACACACTTGGCAGGAAACAGGTAACACTTCTAACTGTCCTATGCATTTTGTGCATATAATAATACTTGTTAATATGTTTTAGGCATTTTTTATGCCAAAGTCCCCATATCCTTGATGTGTATACTCTCTTAGTTGGATCTCCACATGTCTAGGTACACAAATCCACCAATAATTACTCTCAACAGAATTATTTCAGTGTATATCATTTGTACTATCCAGTCTCCTTTTCCCACATGCTAAGAATTTCTTGTTTGCATGGTTAATATAACTTCATTTAGTTCAGTATCCCAACTCTGCTCATTCATAATTTTCTTAGCCAATTTCTTTATACAACTACTTTAGAGGCCCTTTTTCATGAAATTAATTCTTAATTTAGTAGCAGGATAACAAGTTTCTGGGTGTTTTTCCATATGGACTGGTGACCTATATAATGAATCTGGTATAATATTTTTAGAGCCCTCTATGTACCTAATTTCAAAATCGAATTCCTGCAGAAACAATATCCATCTCTTAAGCCTAGGATGCAGTAATTTACTATTCACCGAGAAAGTGAGAACTTGGTTATTGGTAACACTATAGTTTTATTCCCTGCCAGAAGGCACTGAAATCTTTTAAAACTCCATACCACTTCCTTTTCTGTGACTGAGTAGTTTTTCTCATGGTTAAGTGTTCTACTAGTGAATACTATACTACGTGATTACTTTTATCAGTGAAAAGTTCTCCTTGGAACATTTCACATGTCACACCATAGTCTGAAGTTTCATTGATAGCATAAAAACCTCCTTAAAGTTAGGATATCACAGAATAGGAGCATTAACTAAATTTCCCTTGATTTTTATCAAACACTATCTTCTCCTCCTCACACCAATGCTAATAAGTCTGTTGTTTTAAAAGTCTCATGATTGTAGGGCGAGTAACATTGTCTTCCATTTGAAATTTTCGATAAAAGATTATCATGCCAAGATAGGACTTTCATTGTTTTTTATTTTGAGGATAAGGACAGTTTGCTATGGCCTCCACTCTGTTTGGATCCAAATGAATTCATCTAGTATCTGCTGTTTTCCCCAAGATCTTTACCTCCTTTCACTGAATGATGACTTTGCTAATTTTATGGTAATGCCCTTTTGCTGGAACTTCATAAAAATGTCCTCCAATAATTCCTTATGTTCATACCAGGTTTTCAAGACCAATACATTACTGAAAGCAACCATGCAGGAAGTGAATCTGTCTTGGGGACAACAGCTAAAGCAGCTGCAGAACCACAAATTGCTACAGCATCATGCTCAAATTCAGTAACAACTGCAGCAGCAGCAAAACCAGCAACATCTGAACCAGATCAAGCAACAAGACCAATAACAGCAGCAGCAGCACAAGCAACAGAAGCATAAATGGTGTCAACAACAAGTGTAGCAGTTCCACTGCAGTCACTGGTAGAAAAGAGGAAGGAAACCACAGTGAGTATTGTATCACCACCTCCATCCTACACCAAAGTGTTATCAAGTGCCTCCACTCAGCCTGCCCACATAAACTATGCAACATGTGAAACAAACAAGAACCTTGAGAAACAGACAACAAAAATGTCACCTCCATTAGCAGATAGGAAGACAGAAATCTCAATAAGTATTGTATCATCTCCATCCCATAGTGAAGTGTTACCTGCTGCATCAAATCAGCCATCCCACACTAATGTGTTATCAAGTAGGCCTATATCAAATCCCCCATGCCAGATAAATTACGCAGGAAGTGAAATAAAAAAGTCTGCCCCCCGAGCCTGAAGCAGAACCAAAAAAGTACCACAGAGAAGTAATGATTTTTTATGGCCTGCCACAAGGAAGTCCAGCCGCTACCGAAACATAACACCATCACCACACCAAACACGAGGACCAGTGAAAGGCAAACCACCAAGTGTGCATCCAATTGGGTCCAATGAAAAAACAACATTATTCATGCACATAAATATTAGATCTCTGAAATATAAAGCTGATGAACTCGGTGTTGTATTGAATGGAAACAATAGAATAGTATTATGTATTAATGAACACTGGTTAAGAGAAGAAGAGATAAAACTGTATGTACCACTATGTTTTAATTTAATTACAAGTTACTGCAGACCCAATGAAGGTTATGGGGGTTCCTCAGTATATATAAGTGACAACCTATGGTTAAGATATACTGTGCTTTATGTGAAAGACATATGTGTTAAAGGCATTCTTGAAGTGGCTGTCATTCTACTACCAACATTAAAACTCACAGTTATTTCAAAATACCATTCTCCTGATAGTGATGCCAATCAATTTGTAGAGTGTTTAGATAAACTTATTCACCATACAGAAAAATTACCCATCTTAGACAGTAATTTTAGGAGATTTAAATTTTGATGTAAGGAAAAAAAACACACAAAAATACTAATTTGCTTAACATGCTAAGATCCCATAATCTCTTCTGCGCAAATTATAGTCCCACAAGACAACTTTCTTGTCTCGACATTTTTATCACAAATATACACAAAGATGATTTTGAATTGGGACTCCTTAATGTCGACCATCTGACTGATCACAAACGTATATGGGTAAAAAATGGTTCAAATGGCTCTGAGCACTGTGGGACTTAACATCTATGGTCATCAGTGCCCTAGAATTTAGAACTACTTAAACCTAACTAACCTAAGGACATCACAGAACACCAAGTCATCACGAGGAAGAGAAGATCCCTGACCCCGCTGGGAATCGAACCCGGGCGTGGGAAGTGAGAATGCTACTATATGGGTAAAACTACCAATTAATGAAACAATGGGGTATTGTGAAACAACCCGATATGTCAGGTTATTAAATGATAAAAGCATAAATAGCTTCAGGAATAAGCTGAGGGTACTAAACTGGAATAATATAATATATGCTTCCAACAATGTTGAGGAGGCTTGTAGCAGGTTTGTTAGTAATCTATCTGAAATTTTCAATACCTCCTGTCCAATGGTTACCAAACGAAACAAAACTATGGCAAGAAAGCATGGTTGAACTACTCCACATAGGTGGTTCACACCATGTTTACAGAAGCTAAGATTAATGGTTTTGATATGCTATGATAAGGTAAAAAATGGTAGTGTTGACAATGCAATGTATGTTAGCCTCAAGTGACACTATAGATAACAAATCAAATTAGCAAAATGTAGAGCAAATGATAACTTCATCAAAAACTCCAATAATACGTGTAAGGCTGCGTGGAGGTCATTAAAGCACACTTAGGTACAGGAAGT